>NW_015151559.1:204973-216404 GCF_000732505.1 Cyprinodon variegatus | reverse complement strand
TATATATATATATATATATATATATATATATATATATATATATATATATATATATACAACAAAATGTAGTAATTGTCTTACAACAACAACAGATTTAAGGTTATTATGGTTCATTCAATTAACACGTTTCCAATGAATCTGCATCCTGTTCTTGCAGTTTTTTATTTGTAAAAGATTGAAACCTATTGCATTGATGTTAAAAAATCTTGTGCTTTTCATATAAAATTCTCAAACCCAGCCAGAAACTTTTATTGTGCCTCCTTCTGTGAAAATACTAGACCTAGCTGCCATATTCTCTCACCTGCTGCATGACACGCACATACATTTCCAGACAGACATGCATGGGTGCCCCCACCGCACATTTACCACCTTGGAAACACAGACACGCATGTACTTGGACACATCTGTGAAACAGACAAGACCTGATTGATGTGCAGAGCAACTGAATGAAGGGAGCTGAGCCTTTGATTTTCGTGTATGTATGCGATTCCATTACAAGGCCACCTACTGAGAGCTATTTATATAGTGTACTGCAAACATAATCCACATAGCAGGAGAGGTAAGAGTTGAGGAGAGAGTCTGGTAAGAACGAGTGGAAAAATGTGCAAGGGTTTAATTAAAAATGCGGATTAAAGCAAGAAAATAATTACACAGTGTGAGAACTCAGAGGGGGATTAAGCTGCTTTCATAGCTTGAGAATAAAGGCCACCTGTATGTTCCCTGGATGTGACCTGTGTTTAACACGTGTTTGTGTTTGTCCAACCCAGATGTGTTTGTGCGTCCAGTCTGTGACCTGGTGCCGACCGCATCGGCTGCTTGTGTCTCTCTTTCACTGGAAAGCCAACTGGTGGGCCGGAGTGATGGATGACACCTGGAAGCTCAACAACTGGATGTGGTTTCTGAGTATCTACCAGTTTATTGGAAAGGAATTGTTTCAGTTTGACTGTAAACCTGTAGAAGTTGGAGAGTAGAAAAGGGGTAACAGGTTAATGATGGCTACTGTGTTTCAGGTGTCACTTTAACACTACTGGTTATGAGGTGGCAGGCATGTGAAGGGGCAATATATAACACTGTAGCAGAGTGTGGTAAACCACACTTTGGCCATTCTCTCCACAAAAGCCATGTTTGTTCAAACCCCCTCTGCTCCTATAGAATTACAAACCATATAGTAAGAACAGGGTGGAAAGGCCAGTTAAGATTGCAGCCTTTAGTTTAGGTATTTCTGCCTGAATGAAAATATTCAATCATCAGCTTTAGAGTCTGACAGAGTGGAGTTTAAAATCCTAAAAAAAACACAATTTAAAATGGTAAATTACATAAAACTTGGAGGATGGAGATGTGAATGCTGTCAAAAGCCATTTCCAAAATATTCATAAAGCTACAATGGTTGAGTCTTGTTCTCATCGTTTTTACTGACAGGCCTGAGGAGCTCACTACATTATGTTTCTTTAGTCAGTTTAGTGGGTAATCAAATCATTCATCAAGTGATAAAGTAAATAAACAGTTATGTATCTTATTTACTAAGGATATTCTTTTGTTCTTGGGTCTCAAATATCCAAAGCCAAGCATTTTTTTCTTTCAAGTGGTTTTGTTATAAAAGCACCTAATTTCCAAGCTCTCTGTAGACTAGATTAAACATTTTACATCACATTGCACCCCTTTTAAAAGGTTTAAGGGCAACCAAACTAGAATACTAGAAACACTAGAAAACAATGTCCCAAAATTTAAGAAAGCAGGAACCTATATTAACAGTATTTTTCAAATAAGTTTAAGAATTTATCTTTAAGAACAGTCTATTTTTACCCTAGAGGGAAATTACTTTAAATGAATTAACTGTAAGTCTGCAAAGGCAAAGCAAGCGTATTTATATCATTTGCAAGACAGTTCAGTGCTATTATTGAGAAAAAACTAAGTAAAAAGAAAAGTATGTTGCAGTTGCATAGAAGCAACATGAATAATTACAGAGAATAAAAATGAAATCTTGAAATAAAATGCATCCATCTTCCACTTTTTCATGAGGGTCACAGTGGGGCTGGCGCCTATCTCCAGCAGTCTAAGGGCAAAAGGCCGGGTACACCCTGGACAGGTGGAAAATCTATCACAGGCGAGAGACATACAACCACACTCACACACACAGGGGTAATTTAGAGACACCCTTAAGCTAACATTTAACCTAACAGTCATGTACTGGACTGTGGGAGGAAGCCAGAGTACCCAGAGAGAACGCACACAATCAGAGAATGGAATTGAACCCAGGACCCTCTTGCTGCAAGGCAATAGTGTTACAATTGTGCAGCCCTTATTTGTCAAAAAAAAAATAAAATAAAATAAAGAAGCAATGATTTAAAAAAGGAAAGTTGGATTGACAATTGAATTAATTTTGTTTAGATAGCACAGTCAAACGCCACTCTAAACAAATACAATTACAATCTTGGTTTAAAGTAACTAAGGTTTTCAGCATTTTTACAGTTTTCTGGGAGTTATTCCAGATTAGTGAAGTATAAGAATTAAACAGTGATTTTCTAGGTGTGCATCATAACACAAAGGCAGACTAAATGTATTTTAGCTCGTCATATAACTTGGAAAATTCAGCATCTGCACATTATGGTTTGAATTTCTTCCTTGTTTTTTCAGCCCCTTACATCTTGTTTATTATGGCGTGCCTTGATCTATAATTTTTTTGCAATTTGTGGTCTTACTTTATTATTCTTACTGTTTACTTACTCTTTGTCAGATATGCTCTAGTTTATTTCTTTAGTTCATTTATGTATTTAGTATTTTTGTTTTGTAGTCACTTTCTAATTCATTCATTTTTTATTTTTAAGCCCAAAAATACTTTTGTACTTTGGAATGGAATAGTGTCATTTCTCACTGTGTACCCTTGTTTATGGCAGCTCTCCTTCGGCCAAACTCATCAGTTAATATTGGACACTATTCGCCTGTTCCTCTTCATTTTTGCCCATTGTTTGTACTTTCAAGCTTTCAGTTTGCTTTCTGATTTTTTTTCTTTTGGATCTTCTGATTATGTTCATCTCTTCCAAGTCTTGTATTTTATGTGTGTTTATTACTTAAACCAAACTCTACAAACTCTCCATGCTGGGTTCTGACATCCATCTGTTTCCTGGTCCAGAAACACAATCCTGGAAATGAAGTTGGAATTTCCCAGCTATAATTACTTTAAGATCCAAAGTCAAGCTTTTTTAAGCCTTTTAAAGTCACTTATACGACAGTATATGATGAAATAATGTCTTTTTCACTATGTGGGTGTTCCTGGTTATGAAATGGTGCCCATGCATATTTTTAATCTGGAAAATTCTGCCAAACCTTACCTGCTACTCTACTGCCACATCATCCAGATCTACCTCTGCCAATCTTTTTCTCCTCTCCAGGTTTCCTTAGCAGCCAATAGCAATAACAATTCTCCTTTATAAGCCTAATCACCACTGTGAAATGTGTCTGCCTTATTAGTATTTATTAATACATACTAACCTCCTCTTTGTCTCCTTGGAAGTCTCTCCAGGCTAAAATGTTGTCGTTTTTCAAACCATTAAGAATGATACCTGCCTTCAATGCAAAACCATCTCTCCATATTTGGGTGCCACCCATTTCAAGACGTTGTCATATTAATGCAGTTCTGAAGAATGAACAAATATGAGACTTTCCGAGATCCGAAAAATTTCAGAGTTTGGGAGCAGAGCTTTCTTCCACTCTGCTCCCAAACTCTAAAATTCACTCTCTCTTGATATTAGTAATACTGATACTTCACCTATGTTTAAACAAGACTAAAAATGTATCTCTTCAAGTTTTTATTTCTTCTCAATGTGTAGATACATGTGTAATGTAAATTTCTTTATTTTGAATGGAAGTAGAATAATTTTATGTGCACCGTTAACTGTATACCCATGATTTGAGCTTAGATCTCGCTTGTTGATTTGTTGTCCTAAAACAGCCAGTTTCACCTCTGATTGCAGACATCATAGGACAGTCCAAAAGTTAATTGATTAAATAGCAAAGATAAAACTGAATTTCATTACACAACATTAATTTGTAAACATTACTTCAATCCCTCGAGTGGGGATTAAATGTAAAGTTATAGCATAATACTGAAGAGTAGGAGATGCCGCTGCTTAAACAACAACAAACCCAGACAAAGCGGACAGCGCTGTGAGGATCACATTCTTTGATTTCTCCAGTGCATTTAACACGATTCAGTCCAACTTACTATGAGAGAAACTCTAGGAGACCAAGGTAGAGCCATCAATAATTGCCTGAATCAAAGACGACCTGATAAACAGACCACAGTTTGTCAGACTGAAGAGTCAACAGTCTAATCCAGTAGTCAGCAGCACAGGAGCATCACAAGGTATAGCACTCCCAACAATTCCTTTTTACTGTGTACACCACTGATTTCCAGTACCAGACACAGTCCTGTCACCGGCAGAAATGCTTGGAAGACTCTGTGGTCATTGGGTGCATCAAAAATGGACAAGAAGCTGAGTACAGAGGGCAGGTACTGTTTGTGGTGTGGTGTAGAAACAGTTATCTGATCATGAATGTTAAGAAAAAAGGAGTATGATTGTGGATGCCAGAAGAAACGGGAAAAAGTTAAATTATATTAACATCATGGGAAAAGAAATGGAGGTGATGGAGTAGTATAAATACCTTGGTGTTCATCTGACAGACTCGACTGTAGACGCAACTGCGAGTTTATGTTTTTCTTTAGTATTTCACTTCACTACAACATGAAGCTCACCTGCCAGTTTCAATGCAGCCACTACTCAAGTCAATGATCAATGCAATTTAAAACAGATTTAACAAACCAGTAGTAGGAGAGAACTTTGGGATTGTGCTTTTTTACTATAAGTAAGATGAAGTATAATAAAGCACCTTAAAGTTAAACTTCAGTAATATATATGCTGTTTTTCCATTTCATTCATTGTTTTTTTTTTATTGTTTCCCTTTTCTAAAAAAGGGTTTTGTCCAAGAAAACTAGACACAAATTACTTTTTATTTCTCATTCACTATCTGTACTGGCTTCAATCCCCAAATTGCATACTTATGATATATTGTCTTCCTAAAGTAATTTGTCAGAAAAAATATAAAAATTTTGCCATTGAGTGAGACATGAAATGCTAGTTTCTGAATGTTTAATGTTAATATAAACTATGCTTAATTCTGATAGAGATATAGCAAATAACTTATTTTCTTTATATGATCATACATAACCTTTGTGTTTTAGTGAATATATCAAACTAGAATACCAGTCAATTTTTACAGTATCAACTCCTTTTAATGCAAATTAATGCAACTGTAGGTCCTGCACATCACAAACACACTCAATAAATTTATCCATAATCATCATAATTGGTAGAGTAATATCATTTAAAATGCCAAAAATGGCAACTGTGGGCCTTCTTAGCACTAACACTATATATATTATCATTACTTTTATATAAGATTATGAGTAACAATAATAAAAAGTTGAAATATGGAAGATTTGAAAATAATTTTTAGATAAATAGGGGTGAAGTCTAAAAGATGCAAAGAATCATTCAAAAAAGTAAATCTTGTTAAGCTATCTTGTACAGTATGCAATGATTTAGCTTCATAGAAAGGAATTGAGTTCATGGGTTATGTGTTGGAGGTGAGTCTCTGAGTTAAATTCAGGGACGTTGGCAATAATTGCATAACCTGGATCTTCTAACAGCTGTTTAAGAATCCTTGATAAGCTGGCAGACGAAAATCCCAGTGTTCTTGACCAAAACCTGGTTCTCAACAATGAAGAGCTTTGTCATGTCTGTAACAGAAAGAGCATTAAAAGTCAGACCTAAAAGTTAAAAGGATATAATTTAAAGAAAATAAATAATCTTCCAATAGTTTTTTTTTTTTTTTTTCGGGGGGGGGGCTGACCTGCAGAAACATATTCAAAATAATAAATAAAGGAGCAAGAAAGCAAACAGAAGCCTTGAGTCAATATTTCTGTATCATGTCTAAAACCATCAGAATCTTTCTAAGATTATAAGTTTGCAAAACATCTTTATTACATCTTTTTTCAACTCTAAATGAGGCTTCATATGATAAGTTATCTCGCCCAAGCCTTACTTTCATTGTGAAAGGTGACTAGTGACACCAGACAGTCACTAGTAATTTTTTACACAAGTGTAAGCTGCACGATTTTTTGCTTAAAAGCTGATTTTCACAGAATGAAGCACCTAAGCATATAATTGACATTATACATGTGTTCAGCTGAACTAAGTGTACATTGACCTTATTATGAGTTGCCTGATGCTTTTGCACTGAACTTATCAGTTTTTCGCCCAAATAAGAATAACTAAATAACTAGTTTATCGTTTTATGTACAAGCAAATTCTGTGATTAACCAGTGATTAACCAAATTCAAAATATATTATGATAATTTAACCATGTTTTTCAATAATGGTATAATAGACGATGTTCTTTTTCCACTTGGATCATCAAAATAAGACATAGACATTCCTTCTTGGGAGCGGGTACAGGGTTGTGCATGTGTATTTTTCTCTAAATTGAAGTGGGCAGGTCTTTTCAAAATATTTGCGAAAATCCTCCACTATACCTTTAAGCCCATATTCTTGTATTGAATGGGTTACATTTTCTGTAATATTCTAATTTATTGAATGCAACTATTATACAATGTACTTTACTCTAAGAACCTACATTGTGAAAGTGTCAGTAACACCTGAAATAATTTACCCTGTGGGTAAGGTATAAGTATAAAGGGTAGTGTTGATAGTGTGGTAGTGTGGTTAGAGCAGTGCACTTGTACAAGTACCCGGTTCATCCCCACATCCTGCAGTCTTGGTTCCTGAGCAAAAACTCCTGATTGCTCCCCGGGGGCCACACAATGGCAGCCCACTGCTTCCAAAGGGGACGGGTCAGAATACAGAGAACGACTATCCCCACTGTGGAACAATAAAGGGATTTACATTTAATATAATTAGATTTCATTTAATCATTCAGTTGACTGTCATACATTGTTATTCTAAGCCTTATCTAATTTTGATTATTTCTGATTGTAATTTTTCTAAAATCTTCTCTTAGGTTTCTCTCAAACCTCTTCTTCTCAAAGCCTTTCTTTTTAAACAATAACACAGCAGCTCTGATAACTATACTGAATTCAAGACAAACAAAACCAGCAAAAGGGCAAAAAAAAAAAAAAAAGGACAAACCCTCTGTTAAGGTTCTGAAAAAGTTCTATTCAAAACAGAATGCCAAAGAGGGAAATACAATCCATGGCTTGTTTTCTTTCGGTCAATTGTGAGAGTGAACGCTGAGATTTGGTGTCAGTCTGGGCGTGCCAGCTCACAGCCTCCACACCCTTAACTGCCCTGACCCCACATGGAAACCACCACTTCCTCCCACATTTATCTCACTTCTTTTGGTTTTATTTCTCATGAGCTCTCTTTTGAAAAACTAATTTGTCAACTCGTGTATCAGTTTATCAAGCCTTTTGAAACTAAAATAACTGAAACAAGTGCTGCTCTGTAATTTCTTATTTTAGAAAAACAGAAGAATTGCAGGAACAACAGTCTGTTGAAGATGAGAAGTTTCAAAGCTATGCCTTTTTTTAACACAGACAAAGCAGCTAAATTATTTTTTTTCTGCAGGGGGTGGGTTCCTACAGTTGCTCATTACTTTTTTTCTCTCTTTCTTCAGCAGTAGGGTGCATGGCATAAATCACAGTTTGTTTTAAGCCTGAGGGAGCCTGTAACCAAAACAACGTTTTGCAGACTGGGTTGAATGAGTCAGGGACGACTCTGCCGAAGTTCTTCTCCTGCAGGAGGCAGTAACTGTGGTGTGATGGAAGATGACGAGCTCATGGTTCAGCCAAGTCTCACTAAGGTGTCTGTTGAATGACGCGGAGACATTCATTTTCACCTCAGGGTGTTCATTTTCTGTGTGTCAGTGATGGTTTTAAAAAAAACTCCCTGAAAAGTGATATGCAGAGTCTTTCTGCCCTGCTATAGAAACAAGAAGAGAAGTGGAGAAGATATAGGTGAAGAGAATGAGATGTTTTCTTTTTTGTTGGTGATTGACAGATCTAAACACGCCATCAGAGATAATCACTGAGGAGCTATAAAGTGTACATTTTACACACAAGTATAATTGCAGTGAAATTCTTACAATGTTTTTTTATTTAACATAAGCCAGCCAGCAATCAGCTTCTGCTATAAATAACATGACTAATCAACCTAATCAGCACTTACACTTCTGGAGGGCAGGAAACTTGATTTTTCAACTTTGTTTCTCTCTATGTCAGCTGAACAACTGTCAAAGCATTTTACCCCTCCTTAATTTCCTCTCAAAATGGACATGTGATTGAAAAAGCAGGTATGGGGAACATTTTGCACACACAGCCAATTATTGATGATCATTACTGCCCTCATCTTCTTTTTTTTACTCTAATTTAACATTGAGGGGATATTGCTTTACATGTGAAGCCTAAAAGCCTTCAGGTGTAATTGTTCCCAGACAAAAATGAAATAAGCACAATGACATCTTTGAGAATGCACACAACATGCGTTGAGTGGTTTTTGTGGTGTGTGACCCGGCATTGATACATGTTTAAACAAAACATTTCATCAGACGTAGGAATGTTGTAATGAGAATATCACAATGCACATAAACTGAATTGTCTGTGCAATGGGGAAAAAAGCTGTATAGTTTTAGGGGGATTTCCATGTTTTTCCTTTAGATCTGAAATATTGTTTTCAGGCAGCTCCATATATGGTGGCCTAAGGGAGCCCATGTGCAAACATGCAAAGGTGTAATTATGATAAATAAAAAGTATATTTCCAGAAACCTGACAAAAAACAGAAAACAATTTTCCTTCACAGACAGAGACGTGTAAGAAAAAAAAATCTGTTTTGCCTGACTTTTTTTTATTGTAGCTGTAACTGATGAAGTTAGAGAAAAAGAAATGTCTCAGAGTTTTGCCCACAAACTTCCCTGGCATTATATTGCAAATGTTTTGAAAAAAAGAGGAAACTTTTTAGCTTTAGTCTATCAGTATAGTTAACTCTTCATAAAAAAAGAAAAGAAAATAACAAAAAAGAGACAGTATTATCCATACCCAGGTATTAGTTTATGCTCCATTGCATGTCTAATTGGTCAGTGAGAAATACATCAACAGTGCTATCGAAGGAAAATACCAGCAGAGCATTTTCTTTTATTTGAAGTTAAATATTTTTATTTAAAGTAGTGTTAAACTGTCATGACAATCCAAAAGTTCAAGTAGTATTTAACCTAATTTAACTTAAACATGAAAGTTATCTTATAGATATAATGATGTTTTTTTGTCCTGTAGCTGTTGTTTTTATCATCTTTTAAAAAAAAATCTTTTTTTAAATGTTAATACTGTACAAACTCTGCTTAGTTGTAACATGTAAATCTGTCTTCAGTGTTACAATGTTGAATATGCTGATATGTTGATATACCTCATCTGATTCTTGAATAAAAGAAAAGTAACTTTATTTGTTCATGTTAAATAAATGAGAAAGTTGTTGATGCTTCGAGTGGGAAATTCCAGAATTATTAATGAGTGCCATTAAGAAAATGAGAACCATAGATTTGCTATTATTATAATTAACATTACAAACTAAAACAAAGAGATACATATAAAAAAAAAAAATAACATCTTTTTCCAAAACTTCATCTTGAATCTGAACACGGGGTTTGCTGATAGACATCCAACATCTGATGGACATCCAAAATCTGATGGACATCCAACATCTGATGGACATCAATAAATGTTGCCTCTATGTACAAATAAAAAAAAAAAATTCATTATTTAAGGCTGTGCATGTCTTGATTGAGCTATACAGTATCTTTGCAAACATACAACTCTCCTGGAAAAACAAAAAAAATGACAAGTCTCAAGAAAAACAGGTAGAGCTGAGTTAGAAACATCAATAGTGAGTTAGTTAGAGGGTATATACAGTACTATTTCATGATGGATTTTAGGATTTTCAAAGAACTGTAATTGGGTTTAAAGCTTTTATTGGCTTTGTTATACCATAGGGTTGCTGTGATTTCAGCCATCCTTACCTAAATAAAAGGCAGCTGAACTAAGCTGGCTTTCAATTTAAAGGACCACCTCAAAGCGAATAGAATATAAACTTCTATGCGTAAACAAAAAAAGTAAACGTTTACTGCAGAGGACTGCTCATGTCTTACAAATTATATATTTCACAAAGATCCGATAAATGTGTCATGACTTACGAAACAGACAAAAAGAGGAGGCAGCTGCACGTTTATGAGGCTTATTAAAATTGCTCTGCTGCGGTAATGTCATGTTGACTTCACTGTGAAGCATGCTTTTGTCTGAAAAAACAAGACATGTTTATTTAGCGGAATGCCACAGTCTGACCCCAGACAGGAACCAAAGGAGGACATTTGGCTGCTCAAACATCACCACAGACAAAACATCTCATGCAGCAAAAGGATTGCAGTGTTTTTTGTCACTTCACAGAGCCACATAAATCCTGCGTTCAAACATGACTGTCTCTGTTAACACACTGTGACAGCTATGATAAAGGTAGGTCAGCATCCAGGAATCAGAGTAAGCTCTCATTATCTGCACTTGGTCTCAAATTGCTGTTGGGAAGTTATTTATCAGTGACATAGGAAAAAATGGTTGACTTCAACACGCAACAATAACAAAAAAGAACATACTGTCATCTAGATGTAGGTTTTTGACCATACTGCAATTCTTTTCACTTTATAAGCTGAATGTAAAGTGACAGAAAAAGGCAGAGGGGCGACCTGAGGAGTCAACAAATCGTTTCTATGGGCGTGTCCGAACGTCATCCCTAACCCCTAAATCCCTCAATCACTATATAGAGCATGGACTATATAGTGGAGTTTATAGTAAACTCAGTTAACTGACCATTCGGACAGATGATCACTGCTTTTCAAGGTGCTTATGGGAAATTTTGAGTTCATTACTTTTTCATCCACTGGGCGATATAATGGCCTATACAGTGATTAGGGCAGACGTTCAGACACAGCCTCTGTCATATATTTGTTCTGCCCAGCCAGAACAAGCCTGACTCCAATCTGCACCAGTGGAGTTGATGTGGGTAATTTGATATGTTAGAAAATTGGCTTGGGCTGCTCAGTGGCACAGTTGTTAGCACTGCTGCCTTGCCGCAAGAAGGTCCTGGCTGCGATTCCCGGTCCGGGGTCTTTCTGCATGGAGTTTGCATGTTCTCCCTGAGCATGTGTAGGTTCTCTCCAGGTACTCTGGCTTCCTCCCACAGTCCAAAAACATGACTGTTAGGTTAATTGGCTTCTCTAAATTCTCCATAGGTGTATGTGTGAATGGTTGTTTGTCTCTGTGTTGCCCTGCGATTGACTAGTGACCTGTCCAGGGTGTACCCCGCCTGTCGCTCAT
>NW_015151559.1:202984-204882 GCF_000732505.1 Cyprinodon variegatus | reverse complement strand
GTTAGAAAATGGATGGATGGATAGAAAATAGGCTCATAATCCAACTGCAAAAATGGCCTAGAATTTAGTCAACATTGCTTAAATTAAGTGTATTTACCATTAATTTGAGATAAATAGAGGATTTACCAATGGTATAAGTATTTTTACTCTTGAAAAAAGATAAGAAAGATAATTAGATAATATGCCCTTAAAATAAGACAATGCAATTGTTTTTTCTTAATTTAACTGTTGTGTTGTTCCATTGACAAAGTGTCTCAATTACCTTTTTAATTCAAGAAAAAATGCACTTATTTTAAGAAAAAAAATGACTTGTTTAGATTTAAAATCTTTGCAGTACACCCTGGTATTGCTCTAAACCCAGTATCAAACGCTTATAAAATACCTGTTTGATAGGAGATTTGTATGGACTTGTTTGCTTTTTAGCGTCTATCTTCTCCCTGACACTTCTCTGAAGTTGTAATGTTGCTTCTGACTCGAGTGTGCTGTTTGGATGATGAGTGTCAACTGAACCTGAACAACAGGGTGAACTCTTGAGGCTGACAGGATGGTGGATGAATTAGGTGACGTTGAAACACTTGAAACAAAGCTCTGGCATGAACTGTGGTATAAATCACTCTAAATGTGAGGCCTGACCAGTTGTGTGTCTCCTGCTTAAATCTTCACATTTGGGGATCTTGAAGCCATTAGAGGTTTTTGAAAGGAATGGAGGAAAAACCACAACGAAGCGGTAAGAGATGAAGAGGACACCCCATAATTACGAATACATTTGAAACCTATTTGGAAAAAGTGTGCCTAAACACAGTTTTCACTGTAAACATGATTTAGATATTTAGTCAAGCAATCTCACCATGTACAGCTAAAGCAACCACTTAGCTACTGTTGTCCTTATGCCAGTGAGCCTTGCACATTTATATTTACATTTATTGGGATAAAATGTGGTCAGCATAGTGCTGTGGTTATCGCTGTAACCTCACTGCTACAAGGGCTTAGGATTAAATATCAGTTTGGCAGGCTTTTGTAGAGTTTCTGCTTAGTTTTACTTGGGGTACTCAGGTTTCCTCCCACAATCCAAAAATATGCATGTTGGGTGAATTAGGGGTTCTCAGTTGACTTTGTGAGTGTGTTAATGTATGAATGTTTGTCTTTGTGTTATCCCCATGATGGATTGGAAAAGTGTCCAGTGTGTAGCCTTCTTTTAATCCAATCTTATCACTCAACAGCACAGAGGTTTAGATAAAAAAAAAATACATGCTTTGGTATTTCTTTTTTGAATGTGAAAGAAGCTGGTTGTATAAGCAATGTGCTGATATTTTAAAACAGATAACTTAATTTCCCCAGGAAGTTTGATACATTATTCAGTAGAAACGGCACCATTCTTATTATGCTATATATAAACCTAAGGCCCTATTACTTATTCATTACCTGTAAAAACATGATTTATTATACTTAATATATCTATTTTGCTTGATGTAGACTTATATTAGAACATATATGAGAACATAAATAAGCTGTATATACATAAATAAATTAAAAATGCATCAGTAGCTCAAACTCTGATACTAAATATTTTGGACTATATTTTCCTTTTTGAGAGTTTTGTTTGTATTAAGTATGAAGTATTGCGTCAAGTATTGTTGTTTAATCGCAATGAATGTTAAGTTGTGACTTAAGGGTTTGTACTAATAAGACCTGATAAAAACATGATAAGTATTTCTAAACTTCTTCCAAAGCTCCTTTTTGAACTTATAATATCTCCTATTATCTATGCAAAATGTGAGCGATTGTTTTTTATTTCCGTTTAAAGGTAAATAAAAAAAAAACATGAGATGTCATAATTCAACATAAGGTTGATTTATAAAGGCTTTGTCATGGATGAAGCTAAGCAGGGTTACCCTGGT
>NW_015151559.1:200014-202094 GCF_000732505.1 Cyprinodon variegatus | reverse complement strand
ATCATCTTCAAATTCTATTCTTATCATCACCTCTGGTATCTTATAAACACTATGGTATTGCTAGCCCTTGGTTGCTGAATAGCCAGGTGTATCTGCATGCCACATGGTTAAGGAAAATTTAAAACAAATAGATCTTTACTTAATTATTTGCTTGATCTCTATTGTAATTGGTAATTAAATTTTTTTTTTAATTTACTGTCTGTAATCAAAGATGAGCACCAGTATGTCTGCTTAGAGCCACAATAAATATAAAAACACACTTGCTTGTGTCTCATTGGGCCAATCCACTAGGTTCACTGTGTACTCTCTAAACTTTAATTATCTCTCATTGATTGTTTAGCTCTTGTTTTCTGCTGGATGAGATATCTCAAGCCTTGGAAAAATAAATCTATCTGTGTTGTTTTTTAAATAACCAAAGCTTAGTGATTCTTGGAGTCCTTTTGAGATTTATAATCCACCACTTACTTTTTAAGAAAAAAATACTCTTAAAGATGTAGCATTATGAGCAAAACAATGTAAAATCCATCTTTAGAAAATTTCCCTGTGATGTATCCCAGCTCTTCAATATGACGAAATCAGGATATGTTAGAAAAAGATAAACATAAACATCTCTGTACATTTCAAGGTACTGTTGCGTTGCTTGATCAAAAATCCAGTTCAGATGATTTTTCATTCTTCTGCTTTAGACTAAACATCTGCCCAACATCTGGTCACAGTGGTTGTCCTTTCCTGCTGACAGTAGTGAGCGCTAAACTAAACCAGACAATGAGGTTTTCTTCATTCACACACCAAAAACTTCTTCCGATCACAAACAGCTGCTTTCTCATTCTACTTCATTAATTATTCAAATCCCTCCTGCATGGAGGAAAGCAAGCTCAGACTATATTAGGAATGAAAGTTCATTAGATGTCTGGAAATGGTCCAGAAACAATATTACAGTTTAATTTATCACACAGACCGTTTTGTCTCAAGACCAGCAGATAAATGTAAGTGAAATTTCAAAGTGTTCTCCTCCTGAGGAAAGCTGAAAAGAAACCATGTGCTATAAATTAATCCACTTCTGCACCTCCTTTCTATTTTATAATTCATCTATGTTATCTTGTCTCAGTGAAAGATAGAGGCCATTATTGAGCAATAAGAAACAAAAGAACCCCACTCCATTAACAGAATTTATGATCCATTACCAGTGCTTATTAAATCAAACCAAGGTAGATACCTGGCTATTAGGTAACGGCCATTAAATCATAGAAAATCTGATTTAGGAAAAACAAGACCAGAACGTGGGATTATCCAAGATGCCACATTTGGTACATGAGGAACTTTGTATTTTATGTTCAGTGTTCTGTTTTGGAGAGGATAAGCCACACTGTCTATGCCCCTGTAAACATAAAACTCAAATTAGAGGCAAAATGATTAAAGACGAGTATCTTGGTTTGCTCCTCTGAGACATGTTTAACATTTTTTTATACTGTATTTAGGTTAAGAAAAAAAGACTCTCAGCTGCAGGTTTGATACATCTACATGCATAACATCTGAAAGCAAAAAATCTAATTGGAACTGGCAAACTGTGACAGAAAGCACAGCAGTTTATAACCTGACTGCATTCCAGGGGAAACATAAGCCGTTTAGCTGTAGAGAAACCTCACTTTTCACCCTGAGAAATCCGGTCCTGCAGCAATGGGAGAAAAAATATATAGAAACATATCTGCAGTATTGTGGCTTTTAGAAATTATGTAGTTTTTGACTAATTACACTGAATATATTTAAACTACTTCAATTAAAACAGTAGCTACAGCTAATGAGGACCAAAAATTATATTATCTCAAGTTTTATACATTACTTTTGACCAATGAAAATTATGGAAATGCAATGTCATGACAGATTATTTTATCTATTTTATCATATGATGTAGTTTTCTAACCCACATTAACCTCTTAATAACCACCTAAATTTGGGTAATCATCGCCTATTTTCCATACCCAAATGGAAAAGCAAATTAGGAACTATAAGCCCAAATTACATGTGCAATACATTATTTGAAAGCTAATACCCTCTAGTTTCCTAATATATAAATTAAAAT
>NW_015151559.1:187701-199788 GCF_000732505.1 Cyprinodon variegatus | reverse complement strand
GCAGAAAAAGGTGTAAACACAAGAACCATGGCCTTGAGATGGCCTAGTTCATTAAAGAATTTGGTGCAGATTAGATGTGTTTTGTAAAATAAAAGTTAATGATTCAAGAGCCACTGCACACAGACATATCAAAGACATAGGTTACACTTTGCTGAACCAGAAACATAAGTGTCTTACTTAAGCTAATGATTTTCAAATCAAAATCCCCTGCATAAAATAGGAGAGAGAAAGATTCCATGTTGTTTGAGATCCAGTAAGAAATTTCAGTTGTCAGGGATCATTTGATTTGTTTTGTCATTCGCTAGTGTAGGTCCCCTGTGCTTTGAATTTTAAAGTTAGTCCAACTATTAATCAGAATATTTTCTTTTATTGAAACAGTTAATTTAAGTCTTGCTTACAAGAGAGACCTAAAACAGGAACGCAAGAAATCTTAAAGAACTTCATGCTTCCCTCTGCTGACAAGCATTATGGAGATGCCGATTTTCCTTTACAGTAGAAATTGTCTCTCCTCACAATGCCAAAAGTACCAGTGCCTGATTTAAGGACCATAATATAACTCTGCATGATAAACAACCAAACTATGCGGAACAAATCCCATTGAAAATCTTTGGAGTATGTCAAAACAAGCATAGGCAAAACTTTCATGCGACTTTACAAAGATTCAGCAATTCCTGTACAAAGATATCCAACTAAGAACTCTGCATAAATACTTAAACAATAGCTATGAATATGTCACTCTGTGCACATAGCATCTACATAATATATAAGGAATTCTGTTTTTTATTGAGTTATGTAAATAGATTTCTTTTAAAAAAAACTTTCTCAAATGTATGTATATGACATTTATAGTAAAGTCTAAATAATTGTTTTCAATATATGTTTTCATTTTCTTTTAAATAATCTATTTGATGTTTCTTAAGCCTCCCAAACTCATGAAATATCACCACTGGCACTACATAGACATTAATTTGTATCATTGGCTGTTGTCTGGAGCCAACCCTGAAGAAAGACACTTTGCCTTCATTGTGTTGCTGCCTTGGTTGAGCCGCCCGTTTCATGACCGTGCATACTTGGTGCAAAAAGAGTCTTTTCATCTCAACTTTAAGCAGCAGTGATTCCTGCTGCCTCACATCACCACTTGCCAGTTAAGGGCAGGCCAGGCTTGGCTTGGTCAAAGTAGTTGCTTCCTGGAGGAGCTGGGTAATGACTGTTGATCATAAAACGCTGATGACCTCTCTGTCTCCAGGACAGGGAGGGGCTGTTACTCAGAGAGAGGAATTCAAAATGATTACTCAAACATGGGTGGATCTATGAAAATAGCACTTAGGGCATGATTTTGATGAAGCAATATATTATAACGATATCATCAAAAGTTTTCAAAAGTTGATTTTTGCATAATATAAAAACATTTAAAAACATTTATGCACATTTATTGGTAACTGATTTATTGGTAACTGATTGGTTGCCAAGTCACATCTTCTCACATCTTCTTGTTTTAGTAGATCTTTCAACCAAATACCTTTGCAACTGGAAATATGGGCCAACTGAGATGTAGATAACACAGTTCTTTAATGTTTATGACTTTGGGTTAGTGCAAAAATAACATAATTCCTAATATCTCTTTTGCACTAAAACAGTTTTCAACTCCAGTAATAAAGGGAAGATGTTTATAACATTGCTGCTGAGAAGACCTATCTCTCTTTTAATGTTTTATAGCACAGTTTATTTCATTTGCATAGTCTTTGACAAAATGATGCATGTTTGCATTTAATTGCACTCACACAGCGTTTTGCAGCACATGGGTTTCATTAGGACCCATAACTGTTTCAGATCCACTTGCATAGTGATCACTTTCAGTAGCAAACAAGCCTTCAGTACCATTCCTTCAAAGTGTTGTGTGTTCTTTCCCTATCAGTTGGAAAGTGGATGGTCGCTGACCTTTAAAAAGTCTTTGGAAGGTATGCCCAGGGTCAGATAACAAAGTTTGCACTGGGAAATAACTCACAAAAAAGGAAGGAGGCTTTTTCACATTGGGTGTGCTGTGAGATCAAGGTTGTGTCTGAGAGAGAAAGGAAACTGGAGGATATCGTTAGCAGGTCACTCACTTAGTTTGACCTTCGAAATTCCCTGTGCAAGCTGTCTTATCAGACTAACGTGAAACAGTGAGGCAGGACTGTGCCACTAGCTCTGCAAGCTTCTCAAGGGTCTTAGAAATGTGACTAAATACCACGGAGAAGATAGAGAATATGTAGAAAAAGATGTACAAAAGGTTGAAGTATTTTATTGGTTATGAATTTTAGTGGTTTTCCTGCAATTTTACATCTAGCACATTGAAATCAAATGTAAAAACTCCCATGGGGGAAAGATCAGAATTTTATTCAACCAATGCTAATTTTCTGTTCCCATTTAATCCTTACAGGGTCAAGGGGTTCCCGATGTGTCCAGCAGCCTATGGGTGAGAGGATGGGTAAAACCTGGATAGGCTGCTGGTCCATCACAGGGCAACAAAAGGACAAACATCCATGTATGCACACATTTGGCCCTTAGGGCAATTTAGAGGGAACTGTATATAGACAGTTGCTGGAGTACCCAGAGAGAACCAACACAAGCATTACTATGGGATTTAACCCAGGGGCATCTTTCTTCAAGGCAACCGTGCCAACTACTGTCAAGAAATAAAAGACCATAAACCAAACTACACTAAAGACATCTTTGTAAGGAGACACTCAAAATAAATTAGCATTGTTTTTTTTTTTTTTAAAGAGAACAGCGTGTTTCTACTCTTTTTGTGCCTTGTGCGTCAGTAACTGAATAATGCCTTTTTTTTCTTCTTTTCCTCTAAATTTCTACAATTGAACCATGGCTGGACTAAAGCTTAGTGTATGTTTCACATGACAGCTGGAATAAACCTCAGAAAGTGATACTTATTTACTTTTCTTGGAGCAGAAGCTTGATGCTTTTGTTGTTTATTTTGAACTCGATAACTTAGGCTTAGCAGCAAATGGTTTTATACAAAAAAAATGCATTCAATCAACATTAAACCTTAAAGACATTTCATCATTGCCAGTGAGTTAACAGTCATTTATGTATTCAAAAGGAAGAAGGATACAAATATATAACAAACAACAATGAAGCTAAAGTAAAATTTCTACTGTTTTTATTATTAAACATAACACATGCTATACATTACAAAGCAAAGGGAATGCTTGTTGTCTTTCAAAGATAACTCTTTCTCTGTTCTTTTTTTATCCTAATAAAACTTTTTTTTTAAAGCATAAAGTTTAACACAAAACCAACTACAAAATAATATCAAAATAATACAGTAAAGAACATATATCTTCATACTAGTAACACATCAAATTTTATCCCTTGGTGTCCAGCTTTGGGTTTATTCATAGATGCACAATTGATTGAATTATGGTGGTTTGGGTAAACGGGAGTATCTAATCTGGATTTACAATTAATAAAGATTTACACTGAATACAGACAGTTACTTAATGCAAAAAATAATTTAAGGATTCATAAAATTCAATGCTTTCAAGCTTTTTGGGGAGGGCAAGGTATGGGTAGCAGAAGCTCTGTTGGTTTATACCTAATTAAGAGATGGGAAAGCACTGCTAATATTTAAACAAAGATTTAAAAAAAACTATTGAAAAGCATATATTTGGATGTTTTCAAAAGAAATTTCACTTTTTCGAAGGCTTCAGCTGATGCAAAATGAGGTTATGAATCAAAATGAAGCAGCAGGACTAAAGCTTAAAGGAAATGTTTTCCCATTTGAATAACTGTGCGAAGACTTTGTATCAAAACACAATAGAAGAACAGTGTAAAAAATTCATATAAATACAAAAAGGCAGATACAAAGGTATACTTAAGATGATAATAATACACATCTTGCACTTTACGGGTACACGCACACACTAATGCTCAGAACATCCATACATAATAAAAACCACTTTGTACAATTTACACACAGTTTTGGCTTTACATATACAAGGATTTGTTAGTCAGCTGCTATTATAGACTGCTTTAAGTGCTTTTTGATCAGTCTTCAAGTTTTTCAAGGACTAAAGCAGATGTTTGTGAAAAAGATGCTGGATTGGTTTGTAGCAGATAAATCAAGTGTAGCACAAGTTCACACTCCACTAGACTCATGGAGATCAGATCAGAGGTGGGTTTTCTACAGCTGAGTATTCAGTCTCTGACACGTTATTAGTCTCAATGAGACGTGCCAGGCCAGTCCGAGTTGAGTATTTAAAAATGAAGGCCTTCATGAGGTCATAGCGGTAGTTTCGGTTAATGAAGTTGTAGAGGATGGGGTTGAAGCAGCAGTGGAACAGGGACAGGCATTGGGTGAGGTGTAACACTATGAAGAGCACATTGTCCAGGCCACAAGTGAATGGCACCAGCTCCAGCTGCGTCAGCGCATCAACGAGCAGAGCGGCATGATAAGGCCCCCAGCAAGCTAGGAAAACCACAATGTATGCTAGAATCACCCTGCGGCTTACACCGCGCTCCTGTTCCACATGGGAGGATGATGCTGATGATGAGCGCTTGAAAGCTCTGGCCAGTAGGATGTAGAACACTGCAATGACTGGGAAGGGAACAACAAAGCCCAGCAGGATGAAGCTGAGCTGCACTCCCGCCATCCACTTCAAGTGGTTTTCCTCTGGGTACACCGCCCTGCACATTATAGTGTCTCCGTGCGATGACTTCACAGCATGCAGGTAGTAGGTTTCAGGAGAAGATGCCACCAGAGCCAGAAGCCACACTCCAAAACATGCAGCGCGGCGGATCAACTTCCTGCGCGCACCTCCCTCCTCTCTGTGCTGCTTCACACTTAGGTAGCGGTCGACGCTCATGCACGCCAGGAAGAAGATGCTGCTGAAGAGGTTAACAGAGAAGAGCAGGTGTGTGAGTTTACAGGCCACTTCGCCAAATGGCCAGTGGCCATGCTGGGCCAGGGAGCTGACCCACACAGGAAGAGTGACACACACACATAAGTCTGCCACTGCCAAGTGGGCAATGTACATATGCGTCTCATGGCGAGGGGTGGAGTCTCTTTGGGCACGGATGTTCACCCAGAGGACCAGAGCATTAGCAGCCAGGCCGACAATGAAGATGAAGGTGTAGAGGACACACATGGAGTACAGCAGAGCATCACGGTTAATAGATGTCGAACACAGCACCAAATCCACTCGTGTTATGTTGCTGAAAGAGTCGGAGACATTCAGGTCTCCAAGGGACTCCATCAGCTCCTCCAAGTCGGTGGCACTGAAGCTCATTTTGTAACACTAGGCAAAGGCTGCAGACCACTGGGAGGTAATACAAACCAAAGAGCAAACTGCGGTAGATCCTGTAAAAACAGAAAAACAATATCATCAATTTTCATAAACAGCTTGCACAAGTAAGTGGAATCTGCCAACTAAAACTGATATGCCATGGCTAATCAATTCAGTGCATTCAAAACAATCATCTTTGGTTTGAAAGTTGTTGGTGAAGAAAGAAGTTAATGTTATTTACAAGGAAACATTTTTTATATAAGTGTGCAGCTCATTGAGGCAGAGAAACAGTGACAGATAGCAGCACTTATGGGATCAAACAGGATGACTGGACGTTATGCAGCATGCTTCATGTGTTTCTTTCTTAAAAGCTTTCAATCTCAGCTTCTTTGGAACTTGATGAATTTGGAAATGTTGCTTTTTTTTATCTCATGCTTAATTGGCATGCATAATCAATAAAAGCTTAGGGTGAGGTTAAAGGATTTCCCAGGTTTCTTCTATATTTCTTTTAACACAATCCTTGAAACAAATCCTTATTTTCAGGTCAAAGGTTTTCAAACTGGAAATCTATAATCAGCAACAAAATTCGGCTTGGTACACTTGTAGATGAAGATTTATGCAGCTGCATCAAGCTTGTTTTATTTTACTACATCTGAACTAATAAAACATAAGACCCTGAAGAACCTATACCTAATGTGGTTAAATTGTTAAAACACTGCATTCATGAGTTAATAACACCTCCCTGTTAGTCTGTCATAAATGGTGGGGTTTTTCAATGATTGATGTGCACTCTGGGGGATGCACAATAAATGTTTATATTAGCTCCACTGGCAGAGAGAGCAGAGTGGACATAAGGAAGCAGGATCGAGAAATCCAAACACTGTGTATTTCCGGAGCATTCTGGGCATTCCAAGATAAAGCACTGGTCAGGCTGGGAAATCTGATGCCTCTTTCAAGGGATTTTTCACCCTAAGTATGCTTGTTTTTGTAAAACACATCAAATCCCATGTCTCTTCATGAGGCAGAGAAAGAGAGGGAGAGAGATCAGCTGTCACCACCCAGATGATCAAAGAAAAGATTGCACATGGCTTCGAATGCGTCATTTTCCAACATCTGATTCCAATAAAACAGGCATACAACATTAGATTTCAAACTTGGGGTGCATGTAAGCAAATGAAACAGTCGGGCAGATAAAAGGAGTAGGCGTCTATAGTCCTTTGGACACTATTTCCACCCCTGCTTGGTTCGCATTGTCAGCTTTTTCCTGCAATGTCTCTCTCTGCTAACTGTCAGCCCACCACAGTGTGAGAGATCAGAGGTGAGAGGTGATGGATCAAAACCAGAACACGAGTGGCTTAACCCCGCTGTTTGCCCCTCACTGACTTCTACGCCCACAAAGTGAAATGTGTGCAGAGATCAGCAGGGGGGGCCTGACGGCTGCAAAACGGTTCGAACAGGGTTAAAAACAGGGTCACCGAGCAATGGTTGCCACAGCACGCCAGAGAGCTGTGAAATGTGACCGTGTCAGACATCTGTCTGTGTGGGAGACTAATGCTGCACACGTGATAATTGGTACACAGTCACACAGAATGAAGAGGTCTTTAGAAAAAATGCTGAAAAAGGACACCTGGAACCAGTTGTCTGACAACTTTTAATCACTTCTTACGGATTTATGTAAATTTTTTTAACAAATATTAGGTCCAAATTTTAGAAAATACAATTTTTGTTTTAGTAAAAACGGGTTAAATATTATTGTTTTTTATGAAAAATGTGTTGAAGGTGTGGTTCACCTTTATATGCAGTATCCCTGAAGTAAAAGCTTAGCTACATTGTTTTTTGTTTGTGGTGAAGAATAGGTCTAGTTCAAGAGAGAACATCGAAATATCCTTTGGCATGTGACCTTTCTGGATCATTTCAACATGTCTTTTTAATTAACATCACCACATTCTAACTAACAGATTATTTTTGTTTTAAAAGTTGAAGCCCTGCCTCAGTGTCAAATATTATTGCAGTCTCTGTTGGACATTTGTTCAGTATTATCC
This sequence comes from Cyprinodon variegatus, assembly GCF_000732505.1. NCBI lineage: Eukaryota > Metazoa > Chordata > Actinopteri > Cyprinodontiformes > Cyprinodontidae > Cyprinodon > Cyprinodon variegatus. The sequence continues at coordinate 192,464 of NW_015151559.1, read as the reverse complement.
ACTTTTTATCTCAACAAATCTTCCCATCATCTCTGACCAGCTTCTCCATTTCTGCAGAACAAAAGCCTCCCCACAGCAGGATGCTGCCATATGTCACTGGTACTGTCCATCAGTCATAGCTTTGTCAGAGAAATGGCTACACAGCTTGTGGAAAGCTTCAAACAAGACCTATTTTAAAATGGCTGTCTGCTGCAAGAAAGATTTCAAGTCAAAACTAAAGAGCCTCTTGGTTTATAAAGTCTCAGATCAATTCTATTCTTATCAAGAATGTCAGTAAGGTGGATTTTTATGTTTAGTTAAGTTTGAAGTTTAGATATACAATAGGGCTGGGTAAAAACATCGATTTAATCTATTTTGAATCGATTCCTTTACATTTTTGCAAAATCGATGTCTAGGGAATGAGATTGATTAATTTTATAGTGAGCCGTGTGATGTTCACATTCAAATAAGCAGGAAAGATGCACTCCAGATTACTTCAAGCCAGACAGCTGCAAATATAGCCAATAGGTTGACTGAAGACATCAACAAACGGGGGCTGACCAGAAAACACCCTGTAGTTGTTACAGACAACGCTGCAAATATGGTTTGTGCAGTGAAGATAATGCAGCTCATGCATGTCTGCTGTGTCACATCTGCTTGCTCGAGTGAGGCTTCACTTTTTCACTTTTTACAAACAAGTTTGCACTTTTGAGAAAGTTTTGTTCACATCTCATGTTTAAACTGTCTGATTTACAAGTTTGCACTTTGTGTTCAATGTGACAGGAAAAAACAAAATACATGAGTATTTTGAAGCACAGTTCAACCACTTTAATTATTGTAAAAACAGATTGAATCGAAATTAATCGATTTAGAACTGTATCAATCAAAATTGAATTGATTCAGGACTTTGGGGGAAATACCCAGCCCTAATATGCAATGCTGCATCACATTATCATAGCTTGAGACATTGTTTTCTTTGAACATCTGCTTTAATCATTTCTACAATTTCCTTCCAGATGGGATCCTCTGTCCTATGGTCTATATGACTGTTTTATAAACTAATGTTCTCTAATAAACATCTAAGGCCCTGTGACAGATGATATATACCGATGCTGAAATTGATTTAAAGACAATATGACTAGTTATAAAAGAGATGACTGCTAGCAGCAATTGATTGCACCATTATTTAGAGGCTTCTAGGGAAAAAGGTGATAAATAGAAGTACATATGACATGTTTCAATGATCCTAAAAATAATCTAAAAACCCTGTTTCCGTTTACTCTCACTTCACCTTTCTACTTTCTATGGATTCTTCAAATATAAATCAAAAAATGAACTGACGTTTGTGTTTATTGCAAAGCTTTTGCAGGAATCTGAAATGTTATAATTATTGCAGGTATCTTGATGTCTTCAGGTATTTTATGCGCCCACTTGGCAGCGAAATAAACAACTCTGCCCCTATAAAGTATGATTTCTTACTGACTTGGAGGCTTTTAACTCTCTACTCAGTGATAAACCTATCTGATGCCCTTCTACTAAATGATCTTGATAAGATGGGGGGAGATTCCTTTGAATTCTGAGAGTCTGCCCCTGAGATAATCGCACACAGTGCTCCCTAATTCCTGTATATTATATGGAAAATACCTGAAGGTGCCAGGTAGCCCAACGGGCTTCAAGCGAATTAAATCCAAACACATGAGATAACAACAGTCTGCGCATGAAGGCTCACATTTTACCCCCCTGATTGTTTACCTCTCCCTTTTTCTACATGTGACCCCACTATCCGGTTACAAAGACGACCTAAACGCAATTTGTTTCACAATACACCAATTCCGTTTTCATGTGCAAATGCCAGCGACAAGAATAGCGCAGGTGCAACATGTTCCGCACAAGCCGCTCCTGTCAGTCCCGATCGACAGGCTCCCGGATAAAAATCTCTGTCTCTTCGCACGGAGCCGATGTTTCCGCGTAGATAAGCGGCCAAGTGTGGATGGGTGCGTTATTACGCATGAGCGCCTAATGGAACCAGCGATCTCAGAATACATACAATGTCATTGTAGTCTTTGTTGATCTAGATCAGGCTGTCAACACACTTTTATCAGATTTCACCCTACAGCCTGACTTAAGAAGTGAGGCAAACAAATGCAGCAGTGAGGCACAGCATTCCAGAGCAAAACTGAAACATTTCTTTGGAAACATATTTCCGTAAAAAAGAAAAAAAAAGTTCATTGGAAGAGAAAACAGGGAGAAAAGTGAACAGAGGAAAAATCAAAGCATCTAAATCAAAAGTTTAACATATTCTCCCAAAAATCTTACCTGATTTCTTTTTTTTTTTCTCCCACAGTTTCTCTTCTGCGGATCAGATTTGTTTGCGATCACCTCTGGAGTTAAAAAGGCAAACTTCTCTCAACAGCGAGAAGAACTTGTGCGTCTTACTCCTTCTCCCTGCACACTGAATGCGATCCACTCACTCGGCCTGCATTTGCAGATTACAAGAGCTACGCCTCCTAGGTTGGTCCCAGCGCTGCGTATTGACATGGCATCACCTCCGGCGGCATTCAAAACAGGCAGCTCAGCCAGTTTCGCCCAAGAAGAGAGAGAGGGGAAGAGAAACGAGAATTTCTGCCTCTGATCCCCTCAGGACAGTTGTAAATAATAGCTTATTTAAAGTTTTATAAGGATATAAATGCCGACTAATTAAAATCATGGGCGGTTCTAGGCAGGGGCCACCGGGGCCCCTGTAGATCATGCCCTGGCCCCTATTATGGCCCCTATGTTGAAGACATAATTCTCAAAGAAATTCTAATGATGATATGTGCTGCAACAGATATGGTTACTGATAGGTCCTTTGGATCTATTTCATTTCTTTTCTTTACAAATGTTGTTTTATTAATTATTTAAAAACAATAAGGTGATACCTACAGTGGTATTGAGACAGGATCCCAAATTTCACAACCTATTCTCATTATGAGTGCGTATGAAATCGTACGAAAAGTTATGCACCGTAATTTTGTACGTTTTGGACGTTTTTTTCGTCGCATGCGCATGCATATTTTTTTTTCTGTCTGCCAGCGCATGCACAATGATATGGTTTTTTGAGGAAAAACGTCCAAAACGTACGAAATAGTGTGCACAACTTTTCGTACGATTTCATAAGCACTGATAATGAGAATATGTTGAATTTCATCTGCTCATTTTTTTTTTCAAAACTAATTGCTCTCATTTTTACAGCAGTTTTTCTTAAGTTCTTATTCAGATTTTATAGAAAACGGTAATTTTAACATAAATTAAGTCAAAAATATGTAAAATTCCATAATTATGAATGTTTATTCACCTAATAAGAAATAGAATTTCAATAAACCTAATTTAATAAAAAATGTCACTTCATGCAGCTATCTTAATATATTTGAATCACTTGCCCTCTTTATTTTTCACACTTTTCTGTGCCCCCATGAAAACACTCTGGCCCCCTTCTGGCCCCCTGGAACATTTGGTCTAGAACCACCTCTGATTAAAATATATCGAAAAGTAGAATTACTAAGTCATTCAAATCTAAAAGATGAAATAAAGATGCCTAAGGTTTTAAGCTGACCCAAAATTTATTTTATGAGAAATTTAAAATACTATATAATGCAAATCAGAGAAACAACCAGAGACACACGAGGAGGACAAGCAGAATTTCAAGGAAAGGGCTGCACACTGATGGAAAGTTAAATGAGAGGACAATGTGTGCCAAAAAACCATGAAAAAGCAACACAGATCATTGCAGAGAAAATTGTGAAGCAAAAACTATGGAAGAGTTTGGGGGAGGTTTAGAAGGTGTGGATGTGGCCGCCTTTGAAGCTTCCAGCACACACATAGATCAGGTTATACTCATTAAAAAGTAAAAAGGAATCTGACATTAATTATCAGAAAAATAATGAATTTGATAGTTTAGATTGGATAAACAGCTTTAAATCAAACTTTTGCATCGTTGGGATGGTGTATGCCGGGGTCATTCTTTGAATGCAAAATTCAGCTTATAAGGGAAACCTATTCTGGGGTGCTTTTCATGATGAAAAATGACACTGGGTTTATACATCAGTAATAGATGAAAAAAAATAAAGGTATTGCATATTTCATAAAGTAAAACAGATAATGATGAAGCTCTTTAGAATGTAAGTAGATATTTGGTTTTCTTATTGATCTTATATGGGGATAAATAACAAATTGATTTTTATGGTATTGCATTGTCAGCTTTATAAGGTCGTCTTCAGTCTGCCAATATATTTACATTGGTCTGTTTGTGTGCTCATTGTGTATGTGGGTCTATATTTGTGTTAGGGTGGGGATGTGTATTTGTGTAATTATTTAGTCTATGGCAATTTTGGGGGTAAAGTTTTTAATAGTTCAAAGCACTTGGAACTACATTAATTGTATTAAGGAAGAGGGTAAAGTAAATAATATGTTTTCTTCTTTCTGCACCTTTTTATTTAGTTCTATCTGAGTTGTGCTTGAAAGTTTACCCTCCCCACCAGTAACGTGAATAATAAATTTGCACTACTATTTATATATTTATATATATATATATATATATACATGTATATATATATATATATATATATATATATATATATATATATATATATATATATACCAGATGCTTGCTTTTTCAGTTTTATTTCAGGGCCATTCATAAAGCCTTTGAGAACTCACCTGCAGTTTTGTTGGCTTCACAGCTGCTTCCGGCTGGGCAATTAACCCCAAGTTCAGTACAAAATACGAATTATAAGAATAATAACTTT
>NW_015151559.1:179883-187516 GCF_000732505.1 Cyprinodon variegatus | reverse complement strand
TAGATAGATAGATAGATAGATAGATAGATAGATAGATAGATAGATAGATAGATAGATAGATAGATAGATAGATAGATAGATAGATGCAAAAGTAATCAAATCAAGCATGTGTGTCTACATTTGCAATGCATGTCTTAAGCGCCATCTGAACCAAAGACCATATCAGATTCTCCTTACCTTGGCCCAGAGAACAATCTGACTCTCTTTGCAAACATATCAGTCCTGATCCCAAGGTGGAATGCTTGAGTAGCACAGAATCCTGTTTGCTTTCAGTCCAGTTAGAAGTTTCCACAAACAGTGATGATTTTTGGGAGCCATTACTGCTGTTGACTCTCTGCAGTTTATAAAGCCAAAGTCAGCACAGCTGTCTACCAGCAAATTATAAAGCACCACATGTTTCTCTCCTAAATGTCCTTGAGATACTGATATCATTTTCTAACAGGACTTGGCACATTTCCACACTGCAAAAAGATTCAATAACTGTCTGCAGTAAGTGATTATGGCAAGAGGTCATAAAGATGAGAGACCAGAGCTAACAATGAGGTCAAACTAAAGAAGACTCACAAGTTGATTCCTGGCCATAGGATCTGTAGCACAGAGTCTTCATCCTCCTCACTCTCTGCCTGTTTTTTTCTTGAGTTGTTTTAATGTTTGCTTGTTTGTTGCTTTTATAGATGTCTGCATTATCATGCAATATGCAATGAAAATGTATATTATTTCTTAAATACAGTACATGAGTTTAATATGCAATGAAAATGTATATTATTTGTTAAATACAATATCTGAATTTAACTTTCTTAGGTCTACTAAATTAGTAACACTGAGAGAACATTTAGAAATCCCGTCTCCTACCCATATAGATCTAGGTATAAATCATAGTTTGATAATTATGAAATACGATTTTTTGGTTTTTTTACAGAACATCTAGAGTAGCAATATTTAAGGACACAGTAACCAAACATCAGGCCTTAAACAAGTAATACTCTTTGGGCCAAAGGGTTGCAATACACTTTCCCCAGCGACTAGACGGGGGCAACACTTTGTATGTACTCCCATGAGGGCCCCACCCTAGTTTGTCTAGATATGAAATCATAGTTTCAGTAAGCTAGTGAACCATAGCGATGTTCTTCCTCCACCCAAAACCAACAAACAGGTTAAACCCAACAACCACTCCCACAGAAATAACGGATACCTCCCCCTGAATAACGGACAGAGGGGATCATTTTACCCTCAATTCTTTATTCATGTAGTATTTTGACATATACAGTACAGAACACAAGTTTGGACACAATGCAGAGTGAAAGCAAAAGGGCCGACAAGTGCTAAGAATCTCTGGGAACTCCTTCAAGACTGTTGGAAGACCATTCTAGGTGACTACCTCTTGAAGCTCACCAATAAAATGTTAAGAGTGTGCAAAGCAGTAATCAAAGCAAAAGGCGGCTACTTTAAAAAAACCTAATATATAAGATATATTTCCAGTTGTTTCACACTCTTCATTCATAGTTTTAATCCATATATATATAGCACCAGATGCTTGCTTTTTCTGTTTTATTTCAGGGCCATTCTTTTGAGGCTGCACATAAAGCCTTTGAGAACTCACCTGCAGTTTTGTTGGCCTCACAGCTGCTTCCGGCTGGGCAATTAACCCCAAGTTCAATACAAAGAACGGATCACAAAGGGAAGCAGAGCTGTGGAATTCCAGATCACAGTGCGGTGAGACACAGTGTTTGTCGGGTCAAATAAGGATAACAAACTTTCATCAAGTTCTGCAAAATAAATAATATCATGTTCAAAGAGTGAATTATTGATGTAACAAAGGCGAGCTTTTTATATTAAAAGACAAATGAATTGCCCCGGTCAGACAGCTTATGAAGTTTATTATGACTGTCTGCCTTGTATTCAGTGATTAAATACAACCAGCAGGGTACTCTGACCTCATTAAAGAGCAAATAAGTGAAGTCAGTTTCAATGAGGCTTTAAAGAAAGCTCCCACTACGCACGCATACCCATTGTCCTCCATATCAGAAGCATCAGGGGGGATTTGTAAGCCTTTCTGATAAGCATCCGTAGTCCCGCAGACCACTGCCAACCTCTGTTCTGCAGTCTTCATTCAAGTGGAGGCTGGAGTGGGAACAGCAGGGGTGTTCGTTTGTGTGAGAGGTTTGTGTGCAATGCTTCTGAGAAAGGACAGTACTGGCCATCAGGAACAAGTGACTCCAATGGTTCAGAAACTATTTGAATTGCAGCAAAGCCCTAGAAACAAACATGTTCCCTCTTCCAAACTCTGAAACATAGAAGTTATAAAATGAAACATTTGTTTTGTGAAACTTTGTTGTGGTTTAATAGTTGTTTCTATGGTGACGAAGATTCTCAGTCATCCAGGTCATAGTCATTCCATAAAAGTTCAAAAAAATATCCACTGGACTTGGTTTCCAAGATTTGAAGACGTTTCGCCACCTCTCCAGGAAGCTTTCTCAATTCAAAATTTTGAATTTTTTTGAACTTTTACGGAATAGTTTTTTCTATATGCATATCTGTTAATTAGACTTGTTGGTGTGTGGGTTTTTTTTTTTTTTTTTATAAATTTCACCAACAAAAGCTAAAACATATATTTTGTTACTAATCATCAGACCCACCCTGAGAGTAGGAGAGACTAGGGACAGTTGTACTAAGGCAGGTTGTAACAAGCAGTTTTTTATGAAACAAAATGTATTTTTGAGGTCTGAAATGTCTTTTTTCTTGTGGTGTAATTTTTTCATACAGTCCTGTACGTTTATAAGAATTAATTACAATTAGGTTAAATTGAATCATTGTTTAGTTTGCATTGAAGTTACTTGGTTAGCATGTTCTAAAGTATGGTTAAAGTTTTCTCATATCTTATATAAGCTCATTCTGCTTCATTCTGTCTATTCTCACATTCTGCAACAATTGTTTAGTTACAACCATAATCTTATGTAATCTCTGCTTTTTCTTATAACAGTAGCTTCACCTAGTCTCTTCCTGTTTGTCTGTGACACCATCCTGGAATAAAATATCAGCTTAGCTGCAGCCATCAACATCTCTGTTTATTGAAGTTGCAGATTGGCATGTTTTTCAGTGTAGTCCTGTTTCCTTTGCTATGATTAACTGCACATGCTCTCTTTCATCTTTTGACATTTATTTCAATCCATCCTTCTTCTAACACACTTAATCCCAAGTAGGGTCGCGAGGGGTGCTGGTGTCTATCTCCACCTGTCAATGGGCGAGGCGGGATACACCCTGGACAGGTCGCCAGTCCATCGCAGGGCAACAAAGAGACAAACAACCATTCACTCAGTCACTCACACCTAAGGAGAATTTAGAGAAGCCAATTAACCTAACAGTCATTTTTTTTGACTGTGGGAGGAAGCTGGAGTACACAGAGAGAACCCACGCAGGCTCAGGGAAAACATGCAAACTCCATGCAGAAAGATCCTGGGCTGGGAATCAAACCCAGAACTTTCTTGCTACAAGGCAGCAGTGCTACCCACTGCTTCAGTGAGCAGCCCTCAGTTCAATTCAAAAATATTTTTTTAATCCCAAATGGAATTTTAAATAAGGCCAAAACATGAAAATTGGCTTAGAGTTTGTATGCCTGGCTGTGTCTTTCCTGGACCAGGCCGTACATGAAGCTATCTAACACTTACTTTTTTTATATTTGCTCCTTTTCGTACGTCTTCCCAGTCGGCCTCAGCAAATTGCCGCTCAGACTGATACTGGTTTTGCTGAAGGGTTTTTCCTGTTTAAATGGAGATTTTCTCTCCACTGTCGCTACATGCATGCTCAGATTGCTAATGAGTCAAATACAAAAGGCAAGCAAATATCATGGCTCCAAGCTCATCCAGAAGGAGCATTTCTTGCAAGTCCATTATTCAATACAATGAACTGCATTCCTTGGCAGCAAACTTTAACAAATTTGGCTGTAAGTATCTGTAAAGAGCCTTGAAATAACATGTGTTGTGAGTTGGCACTATTTTATTAAGCTAAATTTAATTGGATTGGGACGGTTTCTTTTTCTGTATAAAAACTTTCCTTTGGGATGTCATGAATATGTTAATAAATCATGCTTGCCCTGTTAATTTATTAATAATAGTGTTGGAAGAAGTTTCAATAACTCATTGTTTCATTTTGGGATTGTCTGTTTATTTGCACTTTTCAGAGAGCTCAGGGTTACAGTTTCCTTAAGCTTCATAAACAATACAAATTCTTAGATAATACACTCACTGAGAAAATAAATAAAAGTTGATTTCTGAAACTGAATGGATTTATGACATGAAACATATGTTTTATATAAATATTTTGATAAATCAGTCCCATGTAATCACATTTCAATGGTACTGTATGGGCAATTAGCAGACAGATGTAAAATAAATATATAAATACATTGCTGGCGTAGGCCCAATCATCTCAGAGTAATTAGGAGAAAAGAAAAAAAATCCTCAGGTTCCCCTACTTCACATAACAGTGGTACATACTGTGACTGGGCAGGTGGGATATTGATATGCTTTGTTACGTTTTTCTTTATTTAAACAAAAAAAAATCCTAATCATACTGTGACACAGTTTAAATAAATGTGTCTCTTTTGTGATTTAAATAATGAATGTGTTTTTTGTTTACAGGGTGTGCTAAGCGATGTCAGGGCAGGTTATATTATACTGTGGCTTCATGTCTTGCTGAACCTCAATGCTGAGCTTTAATTTAAACATCAGCTAATTGAATTAAAAGGAGCACAAGGTGAGGGAGGAACAGTGAACGCTCTAACCACGAGGAGTTCACTGTTCCCCACTTCACCTATTTCGAGGATTTGGGTGGAAAAAATGGAAGAGAGTTCATTTACCCGCATAAGATTGCTACCTGTTTGATTTATTGAAAGGTTTTCCATGCTTGCAACAAAACTAGCAGCAGTGGTGGAGTAAGGAGATGCAATCCACTTAAATCTAACTTTCCGCTCCTCTAATTTATCCAGAAGTACTGCAATCGCACTTTTTCTCTCACTCCCAAATTGGTGGTCTGGTGCATATTTAGCTTGCCTACCGTGGAAATGCCTTTCCAAATTACTCTTTTTATTACTTGACAACCTCTCATTACAAAGCAAAAATGCAGGCAATCCTTCCGCATGGATAATGAAAGCAAATGATTCAGTCCAGTCTTCTTTGAATCCTTTATTCTCATCAGCAATCTTCCTTTTTTTTCCCTTTGGGATCCATGTCCCAGGACACACCCGCCGGTTTGTTTTCAACAGCCACCTGCCTGGCACCGTGCCACACTGAAACATGTGTTGCAGGCTATGAACCAAATCTTCGTTGACAGAAATATTTTTTTTTATTCTTTACATGTATTCATAATAAAAACATTTTACAGTATTGGAAAATATAATGAAAGTTTGGTTGACCTACTGCACACCATATTAAAACAAACAAAAAAAATCCCTTATTTTTTCATTTTCATACATTTTTCAGTGCAAGAGGACCATTAAAGAGCCACGGGTTATGTATATATTTTTACATTTCTAACAAATCCTGACAAGCAGGAGTTAGCTTCCTATTGAATTATGTATGTATTTAATTGAGCCCAAAATTTACACTGCATCTGACGTTCAAAACTTTTCCAAGTCAGTCTGCAAGTTGTATTGACTTCCTGTGGTGGCCTCTGCTGAAAATTTGGCACTATTTTTCTGTTGTTGACATGTTGTTGACAAGTTTTGCACCAACATATCTGGTTTCTGTTAAAGCTCAAGGGGTCAAGTATCTATTACCTTAGACTTGATAATGGCTATTCCATATTTTTATGCAAGCATACTCCCACTGAAGCACCCTGGATGCCTGCCAAGTCTAGATGATGCCCCTCCAATGGAATTTTTGCACAGTCTTTCCAAAACATCGATTTGCGTTTCAATTCAATTTTCCTTCTGTAGCACAACAGATTCTGCCAAAAAAAGTGATTAGTGCTCTATGTGCTGACCCTCTTTAATCTCTACTTTAGAAAGTACTTAATATTTATGTTACATCAATATACAACACTACTCTTTTCTTGAAGTGTTTTGGAAAAGGTCAAGTGCTTAAAAAAACAATCAAACGGGGATTTTGAAAAGAGTAGGCAGTTTTATGAACACCATAAATAATAAGAGAGATAGGATGTGGTGTGCATGAAAAAGGGGGGAAAGGAAGTAAAATTAGAAGGGTTTATTTAAATAGCTGCAGCTTCTATTGTAAGTCTAGCGCCATACATCACGATGGTGGGTCTGAGAGACATGTTCTATTTTCGTGCAAATGTCCATTCAGAGGGTCCCTCTCAAACTCTTTCTCCACCACATTGTTGCAGATCTACCTCCCTTCTGCCTTGAGGCCCCCTCTAGCATTTTTCTACTCCCTCACATTCCTCTTTACACCCCTCTCAAAAATCACTCATTTTTCACTTAATTGCTTATTCATTTATGATCTGTCAAACAGTGTGGGTGAAGCTCAATCTTTTGTATACATAGCAGATGAAGCTTCTTAAAGAGAGAGTGAAAATAAAGGAAACTACTGGACCTTTAAAGCGGCCCAAAGTACAAAAAGTTGGCAGCCATTTGGTATTATTGTGGATATTCTTAGTGCTTGTGATAGGATAAATGATCTTTTCATGCAGGTGCATGCTTGGCAGAGAGTGTGTCCCTGTTGAGATATATAACAAAGGAAAGCAATTCTCACAGACATAGCATCCCTTACACCAAACTGTGAATGTGTGGGAAACCTGAGAACTTCTCAGATTTCAAAAAAGAGAAAAGTAACAAAAGGCTTTGTGTCAAGCTAGTCTGTGAAAAGATTTTCGGGTTAGAGCGAGCCATTTTATGACCACATTTACCCACTGAAAAGGGTCACTTTTCAAAATAAAATTCATAATTTAGCATTCAATTGCTTATTTTACCTCTCCATATAATATTAATAGTTTTAGCATTACTTATTGTCCTTTACCTTCAAATGTGTACTTTCTTTCTTGATTTTCTTCAAAAAATAACCAATATGTTATGCTCCACTGAGCTTCCTACTACCCATGTTTGTATACAGTTTCTTTGTCTTTTTTTAAATACTTAAAATACTATATCTATAATACATCTGCCACCTGTTTCTTTTGTTCAAAAAGAAACACTGAAAGCAGAAGTAAACTTCTCTAGAATCTCTGTAAGCAAACCTAATATGTGGTAAGGTATTTGTCACTAACAGGGAAATTCAAATAAAAATAGCTTTGGTTTAATCGAAATCGTTTCTATTTGACACAGTCATAAGATGTATTTCTTAAGAATCCCATTTATTATTTCTTCAACTTCAGATTCTTTAGCAAATCTCCTTGGTATTTCGTAAAGCTACCACTAAGCTGTATGGTATGTGTCTGTTCATCAGTTTGCTTTTTGGTTGTCTCCTACTAAATCTTGTGGCTGCTATTACTAAACCCTTGTGGAACTTTTTGTCTATAAAATATTTGTTTGGCTGAATACTTAAAGGAAAATTCTGGTTTTTAACACTTTTAGCCCCTTTTCTGTAGTGTCCAGGATGAAATCGAATGATCGACACCAAAATTTTGACGATTGGTCCTGTCTCTGCTATTTGGCTCATGCAGAATCCCCCCCTGGCTGCTT
>NW_015151559.1:160886-179156 GCF_000732505.1 Cyprinodon variegatus | reverse complement strand
TCAAAATTTTGGTGTCGATCATTCGATTTCATCCTGGACACTACAGAAAAGGGGCTAAAAGTGTTAAAAACCGGAATTTTCCTTTAAAAGTGGTTATATCAATAAACATTTTTGTTTAGCTAGATGGGTAAATTTTATCCTTAGTAATAATTAAGAATTCGAAAATTACTTATACAAAAATTCCAGAGTTATATGGTCACCGCCCAAAGATCCCTTAATTAAGTCATCAACCTGTTGGTTTGTTATTAAAAAATATTGCTTTAAAACAGTCTGGTCCTTTTGCAGCCTTCTTCTGTCTGTTTACTGCTTAAGTTTGGTGAAAGTCTCTAGTTTTATCAGCATTTAAAAGGTGTAGATGAGTTGGTCAATCTCTTGAGAAGTTTTACTTTGCAGTATTTAATCATTTAACCGAATTTTACTGTGAAAGAAATAATGCTAAAATCCTTTTAGTCCTCACCAAGCAAGTAGCTAAAAACAGAAATGAAAGAAAAGATTTGACAAATTGTGCAACATATTCTCATTATCAGTTCGTATGAAATCGTACGAAAAGTTATGCACATTATTTCGTACGTTTGGGACGTTTTTCCTCAAAAAACCACATCAGTGCACATGCGCTGGCAGACATAAAAAAAAAAGCAGATCTGCGGACGTACGTAAAACTGGGAAAAACAGTGCAATCATCAATTATTCATGTCTCTAACTATTCGTGAAATGCGCGCGAAAAAAACGTCCAAAACTACGGTGCATAACTTTTCGTACGATTTCATACGAACTCATAATGAGAATACACTGAATTGTGACCAAGTAGAAACTTAGCACTTTTTATTTTGATTTAATTACTTGGTTTCTTAGTATATCCTCCTACATGATACATGTGGCTCGATTTGCAGTGTTACTGAAAACCTACTTGCCACAGTCTATTTCGCTTCATAACACAAAAGTGCAGATAATTCTGGCTATGATAAGATGATACACGATGTGTTTTGCAGCACAACAGCAATCCCTCCACTGACCTTTTCTTTTAAAAAGAAAAAATAAAGAAATAAACATACAGTGGTTAAACATGGTTGAAAAAATCTTAAACTCAATTATCTCAGCTACAAATGACTACAAGTTTTATCTTAAATGTGTGTTTGTATCATCCTTTAATCTTTCTTCATTTATTCTATAGATGTTTTATTAAGTAAATGTTACTTTTTGTGTGTTTTAGAGTTTTTTTCTACAGTATCCATGCAACTCTTTACTGACCTTGGAAGGTATGTAAAGCCAGACCCCACACATTCCCTGGAAACACCGTGAAACAGTTTCCATGCTGGTCATTGATCTCATTGTGTGCAAGGACATTACAATTGATATGTTTCTGATGTTTATCCACTCCAAGTTCCATTTTCATGTAAAAAAAAAAGTGTAATACTAGCTGTGTTTACATGCAGAAAATTCCTTGATCTGATTGAAATGTGTTTAGATTAAAGTAATGCGAATACCTTGTTTAAATGGGCTTAAAATCAAATAATCCCATCGTGACACGCATTTATTTGTGCAAGTCTTTATTCAGAAAAGAATCACTCTGTCATGAGCAAAGTTGTCAAACTTCCCTACAATAAGCATAGAAGAAGTGTTGCACTGCTGCCCATGCTGCAAAAAACAACTACAGTACACATGTGGAGGTGTGTTGCTTGGTTCTGACTGATTCAGGGGCTGCTGCTTTACATATTAAAGCTACAGAAGCAACTCATGCTATCACTGTTCCTAAGTTACAGAATAAGAAAGAGGAAGGAAAATTATACTACCTGTCCATTCATTTCAATTTCTCCCAATCCACATAACATCATCAGACCAGGTGCTTGATGATAACTAATAACATTATTGACAGAATTTAATTCCAACTGAGCTAAATTCGATCATCATATTCTGACTGCTGTATTTAGATGATGCGTTTATATCCAGATTATATGAATACTTATGTCCGCATAGGCATTTTTAGACTCAAAAAGCCCCACTAAGGTTTCTAAGACCAGTTGCCAACAATACTGTATACCCCTTTTGAAGCCGTTAAAGTTTGGAAACTCTAAAGATTCAAACAGAGTACAAAACAGATCTGAAATAAACCTATGGAGCTATATAAAATAATCTGTAACTTATCTTTACCCTTTCTTTTATTATGATGTTAAGAAACACTGTGTCCCTTTTAGCCACCAGTGGTAACCTTTAACTTCCATGTTTAGCCCATTTAACCCAACCTGATGTAACCCGAATGATACCTGTAGTTAGATTTGAATTCTACACAGTATCCATCTGGAAAGACTCCTGTGGAAAGTGTTTGCAAAATAGAGGAAAATTTAGTACAATTCTTCAAGTCTATTTGGCAAATCACTAAATGGCATCAGCTTCCCCTGTCAAGCTTTTAGCCAATTATAGCAGTAGCACATGTGCTGTACCACATTAATGATTTGTTTGACAAGTAGTTTGACTACATACACATGACTGCAGTTCAGTGATTCGAAGCATATCTCTATTAGAGGCTAATGCATCTATCGGCTAATGGCAAGATGTATTTTTTGGGAAGTTTTGAATTTACAAACCTTGCGACATGTGATCTTGCTGTGTAGCATATAAAAGTAAAAACGGATAAGAAATATACAAAATAGAGCTTTAATCAGAAGGTCTAAGTTCAGCTCTGAGATAAGGTTGAATGTATGCTTAATAAGACTCCACACAGTATTTAAGTGCAAGATTGTGTAATATGTGCAAAGGAAAGGAGAAAATATTTACAAATGTACAATTGTGCCAATAAGGTCCGACAGTCAGTTCTATTCTGCGTGGTTTGCAGTCTCCAGTTCATATAGCCTTACAAGGCTGTATAATTGTCCGAAGTGTCTGGTTGTAAGAAGTGACTAATGATTATTGCAATGTTGGTATATGGATGAGTGTGGGTTGGGGGAAGCGAGCTGCAACATCTCGTACCGCACTGATGGAAGTTGCAGTTGGCTTTTTTCTGGCTAAGGCATAACACCTACTTCTAGCTTGCCACCAAAAAAATGGGAAAATATGAACCTGACCAGTTCTGTTTTCAGTGAGTTTAACAAGGCTCAAACATACATTGACTTTTCAATAGTAGGGGCATCTAAAAGCTGCAGCAACTCCATACAGTAACCAGCTCCACACCAACTGCAACACAACAGTGCAAAGCCTTATTTATTAACTCTCATTGGAAGTCTCGTGGGGAAATATTGCTGCAAGTCTCACAAGATTTTGGACTTAGTACATGTATCAAGTCTAAGACAGCTTGGTTACAATTGCAAAGTAACGTTTAGCCCCCAAAAAGAACAATGGCAACACTGCACTATCCCAAAATTGAAAAGTCTCCCTCCTTGTTTTGGAATCTTATTGTAGACCACCTTTGATTGGTAGCTAACAACGTCATCAAGTTATTTTCGAAATTCGAGTCAACATCGACCCCTCTAGAATAAAGCCTACATTAAATGACAAGATTATCTAATGAGGCAAGAGTCAAATCTGTTTTTTGCCTAACCAAAAACTTGGCGTAGTTAGCTCTGGTGTTTAAGGGGAGCTCAGACTGCCATGAAGCAGAACTTTGGGTCACATGATTCATTCAGTGCCTGATCTGACCATCTCAAGTTACTTGAGTGGTTTTTAAGAAGACAGCCTCCACACAGCATCAACACACGTGCTTTATGTTAACTTGAAAAATAATTATATGTATTTGAAATTAAGCTAACTCTTGAGTCCAAATTTTAGGCAGTTCTGCTTTTAGCTACAGTCTTGACCTAATTAGTCTATTAGATCTTACATTTAGATTATAATATACATCAACTCTTGAATATAATATCCTACAACTTTCCTTCACAATCATACATCAAAATGATTGAATCTGCTTCTCTTTATCCAGAAATCTGACTTCTCAAAATCATCACCGTTCAAGGAACACATCCATTTTCTGTGATCTAAGCCATAATCTTGGCCAAGGGTAATTCTTTCTGAAAAGGCTGCATACAAGAACAACAATCTAAGTGCTGAAAAATATGGTGAGTAATCCCTTTTACTGTTTATAAAAGTTTACTTTTGGCTCTCTGTTTTGACTTTCTCTTACGTCCGTGAATCTGTCAATGCTTAGGTGTTGGCCAAGACTGTCTGCTGCTCATGCAGTCCATTGACTTTGTCTATCCTCTCTGCACGTAAGGGTAACTCAAAGAAGAGTTCTGCTCTCCCCAAGCCCCAGTCTTCCCCACAACACACACACAGACAACCATTTTGCTAGCATTGCTAGAGACATGCTACAGACATGAAGAAAGAGCAAGGTCACTAGAAACATACAGAAGACTGCATTTTCTACTCTGAACAAAATGTCTTGCCCGAAGGGACATTCAGGGCATCCTGTATGGATTAGTGAATGACAGCATCTATCAGCAGGCTCACCAGAAAATGTCCATCTCTTTGCAGATCCTGCAGTGTTCAGCTCTAATCTTGAAATCCTATCCTAACAGACCAAATGTGAGCTTTACAATGAACCCTTCCTTGCTGAATGTATGGCACTCAGTTCACAGATATGCTAGGTAACTATCACCCCTATTGTCATGTCATGCTAAATGAAAAATGGGCCCTCAGTGCTGCTGGAATGCAGTTTGTGCTTTTGGAGAGGCCTGCAGCATAACAGAAGCTTAACTGGTGGCATTAGCTGTCAACATCTTTCTAACCTGTGGCTGTGAATGACAGTCTCTGTGTTAAGGTGTTACTGGTATCAAATGTATGCTTTCGGTTAAAGGGCAAAAGCAAGGGAATATAAATGTAATACAACCAGCCTTCACAATAGTTTTCAGATAAACATGTAATTTAAAATCCACTTCACCTACAAAAATAGGCTTTTGATTTAAGCCCTTTAAACAGAGAGGCATTGCTACCTTAGAGGGATGATATAGTATCTGGAACAGCAGCATCTTTTATATTAGACAGAAAACTATTTTTTTTTCTTGTGATTGTTACATATTGTAATTATCATTCGTAACGAATATGGTAAAGAATATAACAAGTTTGCTTGCAATAGAGGTCCTCCATGCAGGAAACCTAAGTAAAAAGATAATTTTTGTCTCCAAACACAAAAGCTTGTTTAACCTATTGATTTGAAACAGCAGTTTCCAAAGGAACAAACCACAGCCAAGCAAAGATGATATGCATCATAGTACCAGCAACCCCAAGGACAGATAGCTCAAGCAGGGAGTCAACAGTCAGACCATTAAAGTAACCCTAGGTGTTAGTGGGTTTTCATTTTCCCAGGTAGGAAAATGAATAATTACCCTTCTCTTTATATCTAATGAGTATCTTTAGCATGACAGAAGTTGGTATGCATCTTTTAGCACAACTGGTTTGCTGTCTGCATGGCAATTTATTAAAATAAATAAAAAAAGGAAATAAACAAGGCAATACCTGACAACACCTCACAATCCAAAATATTATTTTCTCATTATGCTGGCATTTAGCAGGTAAAAATAAAGTTTAATATATTTGGTGACCTTTGATGTGGTACTTTGACATTAAATAATACTTTGTAGCTTTAACTAGAGAGAACTTTGACAAAAAAAACATGAAATCAAATTCAAGCTGCAGACTTTGCCATTCGCATTTATGTCTCAGGTTGCAGTTGTGTTGTTTTGATGTCTGAGTCTGGTTTTCTAAATCTGATGCTATCACTCTTTATCAACCTTAAACTTTGTACATTTCCCCAATCTAGATTTGAAAATTAATATAACTACCATGCACTGCAAACCTGAACACAAGTCTAAAGGACAAGTTGTATAAACAATCTATTCCCTTTAATTTTTAAGGTATGCCAACAGAACAGCTTTGACCTTCTGATATCTCACTCTTGTTTTAGGAGTGTAGGCTTTAGGAGTAAACAAAACAGTCTAAACTTTACTGGCTTTAAACAGAACTCTGTAGTTCTTAAACAAAATGAGGCAATAAATATTGCAGATAAACGGGGCAGATAAATAAAGTATGACTCAGATCTAAATTAGAAAACTTTGTGAACATTACATTCTGTTAAAGTTTCCCCTGTGGTTCTAAATTATTAACTTGAAGAAAAAAGACATAGAGGAAGAAGCAAAGGCAAATAACCTCAAGCTCTATTCTTCATCCCAGGTGTTTCTTATTCAACTTTCTGCAAACTTATATGCACATGCAAGACTGCAGGGAGAATTACAGTCAGGCTGTGGCATCCTAGGCAGCATCTGGAGTTGAGATTTGTTTGCCTGAAGCTTAGAGTGAGGGGTGCCGTCTCACCCACGACTTTTAGAACTTATATCTCATCTGTACTAGTGAGGTTGGTTATTGCTATTGTACAGACAAAATCCCACGAGACCATTTGTTTTCTTTTACTGTTTGTATTGATGTGTGACAGTTTGAAACATGGAGCAAGAGACAAAGAATAAGGAGTAACAGAAAACTTTATGTCAGGGAAGATCTGCTAATGCACATTATTCCTGTTGCATCCTGTGGCAGATATAGCAGAGATCTGCTTTTCATTACAGTATGTAGAAGGATGTAAAGAGGAGGGTAATGGCTGACTGGAGTCTTAACCCCATCATTCTGACACCTCAAACCGCCAGAACCCCTCCCCAGCCTCATTCAACCCTTGTAAATATAAAACAGCTTTGGTGCCTCACGCCAGCTTCCCAGTACCAGGCTGCTCCATACATCAGCATACGAGTGGAATCCAATAGCGTGATCCCCATCTATTCATCAAAGCAATGACAGCAGGTTGCAAATTGCAGGCTTGCCCCGGCCCAATCACTACCAGCCTAGCTTAGTAAAGTCTCTGTCAGTAGCAATTTGCGAAAGTGTATATGCATGGTGTAAACTAAAGTCCAGTCCCACGAGACATAATCTCCAAAAAGCATTGGAATCCCCACAGCGCAAAAGATGTGTGAAAATTCTCATTGTGGTTAATGTTTCCTGTGGATTTTCACATCGGTGAGAGGAGATGACAAACACAAAAGAAGGACGGAGATGAGGATACATTGAACACGGGATGAAAGACATATCCTGCAAAAATGCTTACGAGGAGGAAGGAGGTCTTTGTTATTATTTGTTCACCCCTGTTTTCCCTCCTTTTCTGGACTTTGCTCCAGCCTCTTGGCCCTTATTTGTGGTTTTGTTCCTCCACAGCTGTTGTAGTCAACAAATTTTTATAATTCTTCCAAACAGCTGTTCAAGCTGAGAACTTTAGCAACAGGTTGTGAGGAAACACAAACATCCATACAGGGGGTTTGAACTTTATATTCATGCAGTGCTTTGAAAATGGACTCATACCGCTTGAACATTTTTCACATTTGTTTCACACAACAACCACAAACTTTAACAATACATTTACAGGACTTTTTATTAAAGAGAAGAAATTCAATAGAGATATAAAAATAGATATTTTAACCTCTATAAAGCCCCTTATAGTCTGGCATAACTTCATACAATCCAGCACCAAATACTTATAAATCTATCGTTAGGCATCAGGAATGATATCAGACTTTACAATGCCACTCCACAATAACCTGGTATAATAGCACTGCAATAACTTATACTATTTATTTATTTTACAAACCAGAAACCACACTTTACCTGCAACCACTTTACTCTAATAGAGGTACTGTATAAATAATTCACCTTAAATATCTCCTTTATATTTTACCATCCACTGTATATATCTGGTGCACTGGATATACTTCCTCCTTTGTGCACCTCCTGTTGTTCATAAGAGCCAATGTCAGAAGTGGATTTCTCCATTTTGAGATCAATATAATTCTATTCTGTTCTATTCTATCTTTTTGATTATATTCTGTTCTAGGAAGAAAATGACAACTGCAAACATGTAAACTAACAGCTCAGGAAAGGAAAGTGTTAACCAGAGAGCTAATGAAGTCATTGCAGAGATCCAAAAGTCAGGGTTGGCCAAGAGTACCTATTAGTTATTCATATGATGAAACTTTATCTAATAATGCTGCATGATAAAAAAAAACTGTGTTAAGAAGAAAGTATCAAAGATTTGAAGTTCGCCACAACCCATGAAGTGGACAAAGATTACTTGGAAGAAGGTGTTCTATTCAGACCTCACTGAAATGTATCTGCCACATGAAATACTCCAAATGTGGCTGGGAAGGAAATACAGCACATACTACTAATCATACCATCCCCTCTTGATAACATGGTGGTGGCAGAAGCATGCTGCAAGCCTTTCTTCAGCATGGACAAGGAAGTCAGCCATAAGCTATTGGATTAGGCTAAATGCTGATGCCAAACTTCTCAGATTTTTATCATGCAAAAATGAATTTCCCATGAAATTTAATAGTGCAAAGCTTTGTATTCTAATGCATACATCTATCAGAAACATATTTGAGTTTTAGAAGTTCAAGAGGTGTGAATACTTTTTTAGGTTCTTTTTAGTCATATTTCCCATCATGTAAAAAAAAAAAAAAAATGAAAACCTGCATTCTCTTACTCCTTTGAGTAAATCAGTTTTACTAAATACATTAAAAATTTATATTTGTCAGATAGAAAATTTGAAGTTGTTTTTTTCTTTTATACGTATTGAAACCTACCAAAAAGGTGCAAGGAAAAAAAGTTTACTTTAAGAGGCTGCTGTGAAGGGTCGGCAGTGACCATTCTGAGATGTCATAGTGAATTCCCTTTGTGCCATAATGATGGAGGACATACAATGGACACTTTATGATGTGAAGGAGAAGGAGGCTGTTGGAGGCCATGAAAGTTAACACTGGCAGTTGCTCGTTACAAACCTTTCCTGCTGCCAATCTTAATATTGCTTAGAGGAGCTGGGCCTCAGGTTCCTCATGTTATTGCAAACTACTGTAGCATTCACTCATTCATACACTTAGGCAAGGTTTAACAGGGTGTACTTCAGAAGGTATAAGTGATTGGATTTTTATGTAACCTTTGAAAGAGTGAGAGGATAAATCATACACTTTACCTCATTTCTCCACCCCTCAGCTTTTCTCTCCCAGCTGCCTGTTGTGGGTCATGGTGTTTAATAGTCTGCCTGTTATTAACCCTATGACATCTGGTGTTAACACAGGCACCTATGTATTGCTGGGTAAAAACACACAAGTCAAATAAGGGGAAGCAAATCTGTCAAATTTAAAAAGGTTTAATAAGTCCATATCTAAGGTTCTTTATGTTTGGCAAATGGAAATTTTATCATCAGGGTAAATCGTTTCAGAAACTTATAAATATAATTTGACCCAAATATTTTTATTTACTTAAAAAGCACTTGAGCTGTTGAAGTAGATATGCTTTTCCGGAGACTTTTCCATGCATCATTAGAGACGGTACCCACTTCCCTCCACAGAGCCAGCCAAAAAAAGGCCTTCCATGGTCACTGTGGGAAAAACTTTTGTGGACAATGGGAGAACAGGAAAGCACTACAAATCAGATTGCATGGAATAAACTTTATACCCAAAACATTTAACTTGCACATTTTGTTCAACACTAGGGCTTACAAAATGGGATATGCAAATGAAAAGGTTTTCATGCGTGGTGGGTAGATAGTGTGTGCACAATCCAAAACAAAGTCAAATATCTGCCAAGTGTTTAGTAAAGTTTCAAGGGCAAGGTCTGGAAAGGTTTTGGCTGCAAAGACAGGTGATTGCGCTACCTGGAAGTTTAGCACAAACACAACCTTATGCAAACTTAGAAGCAGGCAGACTATCCAATTCCTGCATGTCAAGCTGTAGTCTCGACAAGAGAGCACAAGGCCATTTCCTTAAGTGTACCTACCCCCCCTTCATTTCCTCCTTACCCAAACAAAAGCTGCTTCTATGGGAAAAGTGTTCAGCCATGTCTGTCATTTCTTTGTAGAGCTCCAAGCATATTCATTTCTGCCAGCAAGGCAGGGTAGAACCCCCCCCCCCAATCTCCCTGAATTTTAAGATCCAAATCCATTTTTCATCTTTTTAAAGTCCATCGTCATGTTTAAAGGTACAATCCCCAACATAACCACTTTGTGCAAGATAGGCCATGTTTTCTTACATTTACCCCGAGATGTCTATTGGGAAGGTTTGACATAATGATTTGAATTCAAATCATCTGAATTCAACCCAGAGGGAAAAATCTGAATCATTCAAAAAAAAAAAAAAATGAAAAATTCCTAAAATCCTTGTAATTCTGAAGCATGAATGTCAAACACCAAGAAGCTTTCAAAGACACCTTCAATCATAAACCAGCCTTTATTATACAAGTGGAATGACAGATCAGCATCCAGCCTTCATCTGGCTGTGAGGGGGCAGTGGTTTGTTCAGGTGGATGCCCACAGTCAGCCCAAACTCCTGGCTGGAATGCTTCTCATGGACATCGGGCTTCAACTGGAAAGCCTTCTCATCAAAGCAGTCCAAGGGAATGAAGGACAGAGGCTTTTCCTCCAGAAGTCCTTGCAGTCGTGTGCGCCAGCTATCCAGCATGCTCTTGCGATCTTCAGCTGCAGCAGAAGAAGGAGCCCAGAAGATCTGAGGGGCCAGAACCTGGAAGCCACAGTAGTGCAGGATGCCGTTCTGCAGAGGAATGAAGTTGATTTAACATTTCCACTAGATGTAGGTTTATTGCAGCAAAACACTACATTACCTGCAGTGGCCACAGTGTAACATTCATGTCTCCGTTAATGCCAGTTGGGCTGAACATGGATTCTAGAGATCCAGTGGTGAAGGACAGCATGGCTTTCTTGTCCTAAAAGCAGGAACAGGTTAAACAAGATTATGCCACCAAAACCTTCCTTATTAAAGTCTCACCTTGAAGATTCCCTGGCTGTAGCGCTTCTCTTTAGAGAAGGCAAAGCCATTGGTGAGAACACGGTCAATCCAGCCTTTCAGGATGGCAGGAACACTGAACCAGTACATGGGGAACTGAAGGAAAGAATACAGTTAATACAACATGGAGCATTTATCACCATATTACAGATATCCAGCAGTACCTGAAAAATGATGAGGTCTGCCTCAGTGAGCTTAGTTTGCTCCTTTGTGATGTCATCTGACAGTTTTCCCTGCTCCCATGCAAGTTTAGACTCCTCCAAATAACAGAAGTTCTCAGCATTCTTCACATCCCCTGTTCAGGAATTTTTAAACATTAGGTAATTGACATATCTGATCAGACAATTTCCAGTCATACCTTTGATGTCCTCAGCTGTAGCAGTGGCTTTAAAACTCATGGCATACAGTTCAGAGACTTCCACTGTGCAGCCCTGAGCAGTCAGGACCTCTACAGCAGCATTTTTAGCTGCAGCATTGAATGATCCAGAGCTCTGGTGAGCAAACACGATCAGCACTTTCTTTGCTTTCGCAACAGGGAAAAAGAGAACAAACCTTGAATTTAGTCCTGAAAGTATTTCAAAATTATTAGAAAAAAATAAAAAAACTGTTCAAACCATCAGCTGTAAAGACTTAACATAGTGAATGTTAGAGTTTGAAATACATCCAAGATAAAATACTTACCCATTTATTAATTTTTTTTTTAAAGCTGGTTTCTAAATAATAAGCAGTTTAAGAAAATAAAACATGTAGATCATTCAAACTTCAAAGCTCCAAATATTGCTTTTATACATGTTTTCTTCTGGCAGCTGTCTCAGATGGTTCCAATTAACAATCAGGGTCAGCAATCATGGAATCATTATTTCACCAATCAGGTAAAAGAATTAATCCCTCCCCTTCCTGATTTGTTTCCAATTTAAAAAAATCTTTTTATTTAACATATCACTGAATGTAGGTCAATTGTTTTTATCAAATATAGTTTTGAAACAGCCCCTTTACTCATGATCTACTTTAAGACAGTGTTTATTTTCTTCTTCTTTAAGCCTAAAAGTAAAGCAACAGAGCCCACATGTGAATCCAGGATATTTGATAGCACGCATGTCTGTATTTGTTTTTCTGTCTACAAGATGTTTTAAATTTACATGCCAGTCTTGGTATCTTTCACCCACATGAAGCCAGTGTGGCCTGGTAATCCTCTCACTGTACAGTTGGTTTTCCTTTACACTACTTTTCTTTACAGTTGCCTGCGGTCAGGTACACACGCCAACGAGGCCTTGTTATAAAAAACAGCTTTAGCAATGGGCTTCAAAGAGATAGAACTGGGACACATCTGGCATCAAACACAGATATTCCATCCAAGTTGCTTCTTTGGAGAGGAAGGGTTCAATTAACAACTGCTAAATCAAGTTATGTTGTCAAAAATAATTGACTGCATAGACTCATTTCAGTAAGCCTTTGATAGAAATGCATCAAATAGGAAGCTGGACTGTATTAAAACAGGAAATGTTGCATTACTCCTCTGTAGACTTTACATTTTGACATGAAAAGCTTATGTGAATGAGACTCACAGCATGTTTTATGCTCATTTAAACCCATCAGCTGCAGACTTTTGGATCTTTTAGTCTATTATGCATTTTACCTAAATATCTTTCTTATGTTTATTCTCTTTTACATTAAAATCTATATAATTGCAACACTATTCTGGCACTCTGCTTTTACTTTTTTTATTTCTAACAGTGGGGATGGAAGTGGTAAAATGTGGCTTACAGTGCCATAGTGTGGCCAAACTGTGAATCTGTGCAAGTTTGGACTCAGGCTGTGGGCAACTTTGCTCAAATGCAACCCTTTTCGCTTTGACAAAACATATTTGATGGGCCTGAGATCAGTACAGTACCATGCTCATTTGGAAAAAATTATATTGTCCTTGAGCCAATTTGTAGCCAATTCGCACTTTATATCTGATGTCTTGATATATTTCTTAAATCTTCAAAACTTTTGTTCAAACAATGTAATCTGTTGAGTTGTACGCAGTAGATTCTGATTGCTGACACACATAAAGTGGGATTCTGTTACCCCCATACTACACTGTTGGGATTGTGTTGTTTTGCTTGTAAACTTCCAACTGTTATTCCCCAATAGAAACTATGTATGTTGTGGTCAAACACCTCCATCTTCTATGTGACCCATTTGGAGTAAAGATTTTCTGAGTGTGTCTTGACCTTTCAGCTCATGTTGGTACAGAGCTATATTTTGTGGTTTATAAAAGGTATCAGCTTTGACAAGTCTCCTATTGTGGTCTTTTTCCACTATTCTAATATGTAGTTGCAGATTTCAAACCAAGAAATATTCACCTCTGGGAAAAAAAGAGTCTGCCTCCTTTTTGAACAGTGTGGGAGATTGATATTCCCATGTCGTCAAAGCTTGCTGAAAATGTTTGAATAGAAGAGGCTGCCACATACAGGTATGGGCATCTGCAAAAAGCATGAACCATGGATAAACCAGGAGCATGAAGGTCCACAATTCTCTTCCTATATATTTCCACAGTTTTTCCTAAGGATAAAGCATTGCTGTGACATTTTCTTAAAATACAGTTCCAGGTGTCTCTTAATGGGGCTCTTTCATAAGCATACATAGCCACGATATCATGATTTGGCCTTTCAGGATTTACTAAGAAGATTGTACTAGTAACAAACTTCAACTTCATTATTTGGAGAGGGGAGCAATAGCTATATTTAATATCTTTAAAAATTAATGTTTCCTTATTTTTTGCATTTTTGATGATTATAAAAAATATGTCTAATCTCTAAACCTGAAAGTAGAAAGCTATAGTCTAACTTATTTTAAAAAGTGGATAAAATATAGTTACAGGTGTGCTAATTCTGATGTTTTAATCAACTGTTTTAACTAAACAGGCGCCACAAAACTCCCAAAACACATTTCATAAACCTCACTTGTTCAAACATGTTTTCAAAAGGATTTTTTTCCCTTGTCTTTTAAAACCATACCAACTTCCTACAATTGAACCAACAAAATGGCTTTTTGTGTAGCACTGCTGGGAGGACTATGA
Organism: Cyprinodon variegatus; assembly: GCF_000732505.1. NCBI lineage: Eukaryota > Metazoa > Chordata > Actinopteri > Cyprinodontiformes > Cyprinodontidae > Cyprinodon > Cyprinodon variegatus. Next base: position 165,272 of record NW_015151559.1, on the reverse strand, counting down.
CGAACTGCAAGAGAGCAAAATAAATACAGATAAGAGTCTAACTCTGATGAACAGTTTATGTTCAAAAACATGTTAAACTCCCACAGACAGATACATATGTTCTTAAAAGGGTCGAATGATGTCAGGGGCTGTTTTTGTTATTTTTTCAATTGCTGATGAAAACCATGATGTTAAAGTGAATGCAAAAAAAGACATTTATTATTTTTTACTTTATATGGATGTCAATGTAAGAATCTAACCTTTAATCGGTATTTTTCTGAATTATACAAAATATTATTCAACTTGTTACTTTATTTTTAATGTGCCACAAAAATAATGCTTTAATTTATTGTATTCACTTTTTTTTTTTTTTTACAACAGGCTTAGGCAGATTCTGATGCAGTCCTAAATTTAGATTTGGCTATGAAGTAGGGTGGGAGCGGAAGTTTATTTTTATGTTTTGCTTTCTTTATTTTCATCTTGCTTTTACTTCCCATTCCATTCACTGTAGTATGAGAAGCCCGGGAGACAAAATGTTCAATTTCTTTTACTTGCCTGAATAAACTCTCACAGTCACAACTATTCCCTTGCATAAAGACAACCATACTCTTAAACAAACACAGTTTAATAGTACATGATATGTACTATCAAACTTTATTATATATACTAATTAACTGTGTTAACATTTTTTTACATGTACCATCAAACTCTTTTACATGTACTGTCAAACTGTTTTACATATACTATTAAACTCTATTATGTATAGTACCAAACTACTTCACACGTACTATGAAACTCTCTCTCATGTACTATTAAACTCTCTTACATATACCAATAAATTATCTAAAATACACCAATATACTCAGAAGTGGGTATGGTACTTAAGTAAAAGAAGCACTACTTCATCTTATTTTTACTCAAGTATAAGTAGCCTTTAAATAAATTACTCAAGTAAGAGTAAAAAGTAGTTGTCAAAAAGTATACTCAAGTACTGCTTAAGTAATCTACTGAATACAAATGATCATGACAACTGATTTAATATTTTTGAGCTATAAAGCCTAGAAAATCAATTTTACAATATGTAAGAATATGTTAAATTGAAATGTACTGTTTACTGTATTTTTGTTACTCGACCTCCAAATGACATGGCAGACTCAACAAATGGAATAATAATATTAACTGATAAGTCTTGAGTACAAAAAAGATGAAAGTATGTCTCTCAGTGTTGCATATTTGATTAAAACAAGCTTGTTTTCACTAAGTGAAGTTACTTACAAATGACGGAGTAGAGAGAAATTTTACTCAAGTAAAAGTAAAAAGTACTATGCTGTAAAACTACTCCTAAAAGTTTTTGTTTGTTTTTTTTTTTCAAAAAATTACTCAAGTTATTGTCACTGAGTAAATGTAAATGAATACTTCCCACGCCTGAACATACTAATATAATAGTATATTGTCCAAGCAATCCAAAAACAGCTCGTAAAAGCTAGTTTTGTCATTTACTACCACAATCTACTTAGATAAAAAAAAATACATGTTTAATACAATATAGTAGATAATTTAGTGGTATTGTAACAGAGTTTGAAAGTACCTGATTGTGAGTTTAATAGTATGTGATGGCTGCATTTGCAGCCTCAAAGATTTGGTAACAGTATATATACAGTACAGTGAGGAAGTTAAGTTTTTCAACACCCTGTTATTTTGCAAGTTCTCCCACTTAGAAGTCATGGAGGGGTGGGAAATTGTCATCGTAGGTTCATGTTCACTGTGAGAGAAATTAACCAGAGATCAAAATGTATGAATTTTTAAAAAATATTTATTTGTACGATGAAGCCAAACTTCTCACTGCTGTTCTGTATGCTAATTACGTTTCTGAGGAGCTTTAGCACCAGTACCGTAGACGCAGATATCAGATTTATAGTCCCCACACTGCGGAGATATCGGGATCTGAGCTTATATGTCAGCTAAACCCATTTGCACAGGGACAGATAAAACCTTTCAATAAACCAAACATTACCCACCAAAATCTGATTCAAAAACCACCAGTGGCCGGATCCTGTGTCTGCTGGCAATCTGACGGTTCTCTAGGTGCAGGGCTGGGTACTTGATTGGGTGCGTCTCATTCCTGGTGGCTGCTGAGCCAGGCAGGGGTCCCCACTTGGAAATGGTGTTCACCCTGACCTTGGAGATCCCATCCAAATCTACCTTGTGTATGACTGGCCGCCGGTGGACCCCATGGGCTCGCTGCCGGGGCCCAATATGACACCGTTACTGTGGTCTCCAATAATCAGGCCCCTTTGGGGTTTGGTCGCTCGGTGGTCAGGCTCCGGGTGCTCTCATCTGCCCTTCTCTGGTGGGTGTGGCCATTCCTGTATCAGCCCTCCTGGTGTCCCAGTGATCTGGGGTGATCTGGACAATGGGGCTTGCATCGGCTTCTTTTCTGTGCTGGGCCCTGTACGGCTAGTTTGGTGACGCCCATACCTGCTATTAAGCATACTTTCCTTCCAAAGCTTTGTGAATCCTTTATATATGAGTATGCTCATGCATACTCATGTATAAAGATGATACACACTCAATACTAAGCTACAGCTACAGATATAGACCACTCTGATGTAATATTGTTGAATCACCATAGTTTCTGACTCCAAGACACATGAAAAAAATACCTGCTCCTCTTGAAGCTTTTTTTTTTTTTTTTTTCTCGTCGGTTGTCTTCTTACTATTTTGCTGTCTGTTTTCTGTCCCTCTTGTCTCATAGAGGTATGGAAGCTGACTTCTCAAACTTACTGTACATAATTTTTGTCTCTTTATGCACTTTCCTGACTCTCTACCCTTAGTTCTTAACCCCCTTTTCTCATCTCCCTTTCCATGTTGGTCTGCTTGTGAAAGCAAAGCTGTTGGGCTATCAGCTAGCTTTTGAAATTTTGATTCCCAGGTCTAAACAGGGAGCTGTACTCTCAACTGTCGCTACATGCATGTTTAGTGGGAGGAATTGTTAAGTCGATGAGTCAATGCATTCAGGTTTTCTTTAAATGGAAAACTTTGAATCAATTTGACTGTGCGATTCATCTCATTTAAGTGCTTTGAGATGACATCTTAATTGGCCCTATAGAAAAATGTAATTGACAAAGTTTCATGTCAGTTGACTAAATTCTTTAATGAGGCGAGGCAAATTTAGCCAGGGTTTTATCAAGATAACTTCCATGTTGGGCAGGATATCACTAAACCGAGATAGCATCGAATCAAGATAATCTGCATATCGTGGTTTAAAGCCTCAACTTTGTTTCACAAAATGTGAATAATTTTGTGCCGCTAGCCTGCTCCACACTATGCTTTATAAATCCTAGTTCCTGTTCAGTGCGAGTGATCAAAGAATGAACGTGTATGAACAAGTTTAAAATATTTAAAGCAGCCTAGTACATTTACTACCATAGACACCAGTATCAATGACTGGACATGTATTAGCTTAATAGTTGGGCAAACAGTTCAGTTTATTCATATTGTGCTAATTTACAGCACATCAAGGCACTTTACAATCCAGATGACTCAAATTGAAAAGTTTAAGGAAAACCACTTGATTGTATAGACTCAAGGCAATCCCTCACACCAACCATGCTTGTAGCAACAGGGGAGAGGAAAAACTATTAAGAAACCTCCAGCACACCAGACACCCATCTGCAGGGCCGACTGGGGTTCAAGCAGACAAAAACAGGCTGAAACATTCACAAAAGGAAACAGTCAAACAGCTCTGTCCAGGAAATACAGCCAGGCAGACAAGCTCCCAGCCAGCTCCCATGTCAGGATAAGAGAACAAGCCAGGCAGTAACACACTGAAAGACAGGCCAAGCATAAACAAGGTGTTGATGGCATCCCAAACAGGAACAGACCAGATGAAGTTACGAGAAAAAGCTTCAGAGATTCAACTAACAAATTCTGCATGGTGGGAGACTAGAGATAAATGAAGCTGAACGATAAGGTCTATACATCCTCCAGCAATCTAAGCCTATAGCAGCATAACCATAGAAATTGGCTCAGGTTATCCTGAGCTACTCTATAAGCTTTATCACAGGTTTTAAGCCTACCCTTGAAAGTAGACAGGTTGTGTGCCTCATGGACAGCTAAGGTAATGAACATGTGTTCAGGTCAGTTTATTTTAAAAGACACCTTTGTTCACTTCTCTTAAGAGGAAAAAATAAAAAATTATACTTTTATAAAGCAGCTTTTATTCATCATAAAAGTTGTGACAAATGATCAGCATCCAGCCTTCATCTGGCTGTGAGGGGGCAGTGGTTTGTTCAGGTGGATGCCCACAGTCAGCCCAAACTCCTGGCTGGAATGCTTCTCATGGACATCAGGCTTCAACTGGAAAGCCTTCTCATCAAAGCAGTCCAAGGGAATGAAGGACAGAGG
>NW_015151559.1:158072-160100 GCF_000732505.1 Cyprinodon variegatus | reverse complement strand
GCTTTAAAACTCATGGCATACAGGTCAGAGACTCCCACTGTGCAGCCCTGAGCAGTCAGGACCTCTGCAGCAGCATTTTTAGCTGCAGCATTGAATGATCCAGAGCTCTGGTGAGCAAACACGATCAGCACTTTCTTTGCTGTCAAAAGATAGACTAGATTAAGCATTGAATCAAAGTATAAAATCAACAGAAAATGTTCACATTACCCATTACTTAAACTTTAATATTCAGAAATACATAAGAGTTTTTGGAGAATGTGGTATAAAACTTATACTTTACCCATTCTGGAGCAAGTGCGTTAAACCAACTTCAAAAGAAAAAAAAACACACTGTATATATATAAAAAGCCTTTCGGCAGCTTTTATGCACTTATGCTACAAAGCAGGTCTAAGCTGATCCAGGTGTGTTCAATCAGAATTCAGCAGGACCTCAGCTGAAAGAGATGAGATGAGATGAAAACATCTTACATTTACTGAAAGTTGCAACTGATATTGTGGCTCAGAGATAATATTCATTGGGTTTTAAATATCTTCTGAAAAACAATGTTATCTGCTACAATAAATAAAAGAGTTTTAACTAAAGTTAAGCCTGAACTTTTACTGAATATCTTTGGTAAAGGTAAAATACTTAATACCCAGGTGTGTGTGTGTGTGTGTGTGTGTGTGTGTGCGCGCGCGCGTGTGTGTGTGCACACTGCCGCGCAAATTCCAAAGGTCACGTGACAGGCTGCCGCGCGTGGGCGGGGCTCTTAGCGCCAATACAGAACAACAGTGACGTCACAGCAGAGGTGTGGGCGTGACCACAACAGGCTGTCAGCTCATTCACTCAGTGAACAAGCTCAGGAAAGTTTAGCTTGTTTCATTGGACATTAGAAGAATAATATTCTTTATTCTACAAAGGTATTTTTTTGTGTATTTAGGTGAAGCAATTGATCATCAATCATGCGTTCTCTTCTAAAACTTTATTATTCAGCCGAATCCACAGAATCTGCACATTTTCAAACGGCTGCACTTACAGCCGTCCAACCAGACGATGAAAAAGCCAAACCGGAAGCAGGTCAGCCAAGCTATAGCTCCTCCGTCTATCGCTGGGTTAGATCCAAAGTAAGGAATTTACTGGGAGATAATTTTACAGATGAAGTTTCTGTCTCTGAACCGTCTGCACCGAGGAAACGTTTGACAGAATCACCTCTCATAAAAGATATAGCCAGAAACATTGTGAGCAGACCTGGACCCTCCATGGATGCTCACTGTGGTTGCTTGTTCTGTAGAAGAGGATTGACCTGCCCTTATTCTTTAGCACTGGGAAAGATTGAAGATGATTTTAATTCAAACGCAGATGAAGTTTCTGTCTCTGAACCTACAGCACTAAGGAAACGTTTAACAGAATCACCTCTCATTAAAGAGATAGCCAGAAACATTGTGAGGAGACCTGGACCCTCCATGGATGCTCTGAATAACTGTGGTTGCTTCTACTGTAGAAGAGGATTGACCTGCCCTTATTCATTAGCACTGGGAAAGATTGAAGATGAATTTAATTCAAACGCAGATGAAGTTTCTGTCTCTGAACCGTCTGCACAAGGGCAACCACAGACAGATTCAGACCCACCTGGAGTTCACATAGAAGGCAGAGGCAACCATGAAGCAGGTCAGGTTAAAACTATTTTCTCTGCACTTATTTTACTAGTAGTTTTTGGTTGTCTGTGGAGATTTTTAAACCCTAAAAAAGAATCCTAAATTGAATAAATCTGAACCTACATACCCCCCCGCCCAAACACACACACATACAAAAAAAAATAATTGAAACAACCTAAACTCTTTCATGTGTTCCATCAAACTCTCGTACACATACTGCTTCATTATCTAACACATACTTTCAAACCCTCCAAATTTACATCTACTGTTAAACTCAATTTATTAATTAATTAATCTCTCAAATCTCTCCATCTCTCTCTCTCTGTCTCTCTCTCTCCCCCTCTTCCCATCCATCTCTCTCTCTCCCCCTCTCTTTCCCTCTCTCCCCCTCTC
>NW_015151559.1:147768-157326 GCF_000732505.1 Cyprinodon variegatus | reverse complement strand
GGGAGGGAGGGAGGGAGGGATGGATGGAGAGAAAGAGGGAGGGAGGTAGGGAGGGAGAGGGGGGGAGCGGAACCATGGAGCTACCTATAATGAAGGCAACAGGGCGTGCTATCGAGCGGAGATTCAAAGTACCAGGTCTTACTGTGCACAAACAAGCTATCCGAGAAGACCAAAAAGACTACTCAAAGTCATGCGCAAGGTACGGTCACCATTTTGTGGAAATTTCATTAGAAACAGGCCTGGAAACTCCAAGTAGCTGTTCTCCACCATAAAGCATCTTCTCAAACCAATAACCTACTCACTTACAGAAACTTCAAAAAAGCACTGTAACAATCATCTTGGACTTTTTCACAACAAAAATAAAGTCAATTCATTCTTCATTTCTGGTTCCTCAGCTCCACCCACATAACTGAACTCTCACAGCTTGTAATCTCACAGCCCCTACAATGCCTTCTAGAAATCTCCCAGCATGAGGTTGAAAAGATCATCAAGAGGATGAAACCCACCACCTTGGCCATTGACCCCTTTCCTACAACTTTAGTAAGAGCAAACACCCCTGCTCTAAGCCCTCTGATTACCACTGTAACAAACAACTCCATCCATTCCAGCAATGTTCCAACTGCCCATAAAACAGCCATAATCAGACCACTCCTGAAATAATCCACCTTCTATCCAGATACACTTCAAATCACAGGCCCATTTCCAATCTCCCATTCTCTCTAAAGTACCGGAAAAAAGTTGATGCCACCCATCTCCAGAACCATCTCAAACAAAACAAGCTTTTTAAAAAAATTCCAGTCTGGTTTTCGCTCTCCTCATAGCACTGAAACAGCCCTGGTTAGTCACAAACGATCTACAACTGGCAGCAGATAAAGGCTCACCTTCCCTCCTCGTACTCCTTGATCTCTCTGCTGCTTTTGATACTGTAGATCATCAAATTCTTCTAAACCGGCGGCAAAAAAATACTGGATTCTCTGACGCTGCTCTGAACTGGTCTCAATCATACCTCAGTTATAGAATGGTGTAAATTCTAACAACTTTCCGGCAACACAAAGTCACTGCGGAGTCCCTCAGGGATCAGTCCTTTAGCCCATGCTCTTCATCATGCCGTTGAAGATTCTCAGTCATCAAGGTCATAGTTAAAGTTAAAAAACAATCCCCTGGATTTTGTTTCCAAGTTTGAAGATGTTTTTCTTCCCATCCAGGAAGCTTTTTCAACTCAAAATGACAGAAACAGCGTTGAGTTGGAGATTTTATATAGAGACATAGACAGGTATGGAACATTGCAGGCTAACAGACAAGCCAAACAACCCCCATTGCAAAGGGGGTCGTCTTGTTTCTATTTCCTGAGCAAAAGTAAAATAAAGCATCTGGATTCAGTCGTGTTGAAATAGCTGAAAAACATTCCCTTCGTCTCGACAGTCATTTTAAAACATGGGTGGCATTGAAGAGACAAGACGTGGTGCTGATTCCACTTTTAAGATATCCCACATTACTGGTCCAGCCATTTCAAAAAGGTGAAACAAAAAACCACTGGACTTTGTTTCCAAGATTGAAGACGTTTCACTTCCCATCCAGGAAGCTTTTTCAATTCAAAATGTCAGAAATAGTGTTGAGTTCCAGGTTTTATACAGTAGCCCAACAAAGCCTTGTTTATGTTTAGAAAACATGCAAATTGAAACGGACGAACGGGTCCACCACTTTGGAAGGGGGGTTGTTTTGCTTCGTTGTTAGCCTGCAATGCCCCATACCTGTTTACTGTATATCTCTGTATAAAGCCTGGAACTCAACGCTATTTCTGAGAATTTTGAATTGAAAAATCTTCCTGAATGGGAAGCAAAACGTCTTCAAACTTGGAAACAAAGTCCAGTGGATTGTTTTTTAACCTTTTTGGAATGACTATGACCTGGATGACAGAATCTTCACCAGCATTATGGTTCAGCCATTAAATGTCAGTCTAAAAAAACAATATAAAAACAATGCGATTGACTCTATCCCCCACCACCACCCACCAACACGTAAACCTTCCAAACATTCGTAAATAGTAAAAATTCAAAGGAGTGTTATGCAGAAACTATATAATAATTTTCCCCCAATACTTGCTTATAATGTAACAGTTTATTTGAGCCGCATAAGAACATGTGGAACATGCAATTATGGATCAGAAAAAATTAAAGATTGGGCCGGAACATTGCTCTCTCCGAGGGTTTTTGGAAATGTTTTTTAGAGTTAATCAATGCTTGATGAAGGGTTACATATCCACAGGTCTTATGAGAACTTCCTCCGGTTTCGTTATTAACTTCTGTTGCTCGCAGTGGAACATCCTGGTCTTGAGGAAATTTGAAGATGATGTCATGTCAGCATTCAGTAACACTCATGCAAGCACACCTGCTGTTACAGCTCTGGCTGAGACGCAAACAACCCAGGATCTCCGCGGCTGTAAGTACCGTGTCATGGTCATGCCCCTAATCTGTCCAACCAGGATGATCATGTTTAGAACCCAAGTTTAGAGATATGCATTATTAATGTGGGACTGAATCTGCACGAGGAAAGGATGACATTCAGCTGAAATTTCTGGGCTGATTGAGCAAAGCAACACACAGTGACTGCCTAAAAAACTGGAGCTTTGGCTCTGATGCGATCTACCTGTACACTGTACAGGTAGATCTACACTGTACGTGTAAAAACCAGGTGGGACTCCGCAGTGAGATGGTGCTACTCGGACTCGTCTATCCAGAAGCCAAACGACTAGCAGAGGAACATGAAGCTCACTAGAGTGAAACGTGCTGCCTTGGATATTTGTGCAATTTTGCGCTAAAAGCCCTAAAAAGAAAAGGTGACAACGTATTTGGACAAAGACATGGCTGAGCAAACGTGGCTACTATGGTCTGTCAATTTTACAGAAAAAACTTCATTTCACTCATTGCACCCCCGCCATGCTTCTGTGTTTTCATCTGAGAGGAAGAAGAAGAATCCTTGTTGCCCACTGAGCGATTTGCCCACGACTACCTTATGACGGCAGACTGAATTTCAAACATGTTTGATTTTCTCCTGACCTTACTACTCCTGAGGGGTAGGTGGTCGTTAGAGGCTAATCGGCCCTTGTTACCCCCTGTACACTAAACCACGCACCATCAGGCTGAAAGTCGGCCCGATTGGAAAATTATTTTACGACTGGAAAGTCGCCCTGAAAAGGGCAAAAAAATCGCACAGTGTACGCCCGGCTAAAGACGCTGCTGAAAGTGAAGTAAAGTAAGTAATTGTGGGTGTTTCTTATCTGGTGTTTTATCTTTAGGGCAACTGCTTCACTTTTATACTCATTGCTCAGCTTTGTCCAAAGTTGATCTATTTTTACTCTGGCCTTCTTGAAATGCAAAAATAACTTCTCCCGTCAGGTGCTAGCTCCAGAGGGACGACTGGCTAAGGATTCCTTCTTTGGATTCTTCTGGACCAATTCTTTCCTTTGCCAGTTTGACTTGAGGAAGTTCAAACGGTAACCAGCAGCACACACTGTAACAACTAGATAACCAGTATTATTGTAGTTCATGGCTATGTTGAGTGTTTTTCAGATCGATCTGACGTCTTTAGGCCAAACTGCATTCCCGCGGGTCATCTCAGCAACCCTCAACCGGAGGATCTGGATCTCCAGGTTGAGCTTCACCCGCTCCAAGAGCAGATTTCCTCTCCTCAGGGTTAGGGTTAGATTCCCGTCTTCACCCATCACAACACCTTTCATCGCATCGATCAGGCCTGCAGAGGAAGTAAAAGTGGGATATAATCACAGGGAGGAATCCTTATGGGGAAGTGAAATTGATTTGTTAAATATAATTACACTCTTAGCCCCTTTCTTCCAGCAAAAAAAAAAAAGGAGCCAGCAGAATTACCTAAGGAAAAATGTTTACAAGCTTTAACCCAGGATTTAAGATTGCAATAGGGATGCTTTTAAAATTAATTTATTAATTGCTGCTATACTTGTTATTGTTCATTTTTAACGTAATGAAAGTTGGACAAAATTAACTAACTAAATGCACTGCCAAACTGTAAATATAATTAAGTAAATTCTTTCTCAAATAAGTGCATTTTCCCTTTATGGGAGCAGCAATAAGATACAATCTGTTTAAAATAGTATATATATATATATATATATATATATATATATATATATATATATATATATATATATATATATATATATATATATCCAATAATCATGTTCTAAGGGCAAAACATCCTTCTTCTACTGGCAGATGATTTTATTATTTAGCTTCTCAAATTAAGAGCAAATACACGAATTGAGAGACATTTTTACTTAGTTTTAAACTGTTTTTGAAGCAAGTTTTGGAAGAAGCTGAAATCCTGATCCTCTTTCATCCAATAAATAGGCTTGTTTTAGCATGCTTAAATCATCTCTTTAATATCAAACATGTTACACTGCAAAACACATCTAGAACTTCAAAAAGTCAAAATGTCTTAAATGAAGTGTGTCTACCAATAATTTGAGTAGGTAAATAAAATGATTTGCCAATGGAATGAGGATTTTTACTCAGTTAAGATAATTTACACTTAAAATAAGACAATAAAATAGTTTTTTTCTTATTTTAAATATAAATGATCTTGTTCCAAGTGTCTTTTTTTTGTTCCATTTTGTTTCATGGCACTCCGCTCCTGCCTTTGATATTGGCCAGCTTAACTGGGCTTTAACCATGTTATTATTATATTCATTTGAGTATTTGTACCCAAAATAGCAGTTTTATTAAAATGCTTTTGTAGCAGACAGTTCCAGGTTAAGTTCCTCCTTCAGTTTACACCCTGCAGCCATTTGGTGACTTAGAAACGACACTGTCAAGGAACGCTATGGACAGCGGAAACATGCAAGAGGAGGAGAGTTTAGTGTCGGAGGTCGTGGATGAGTCTCCTCCATCATCCATTTTTTATTTAGAGGAGGAAAGCGGAGACGAAGATGTTGTGGAAGAGGACGCCAGGGCAGCAGAAGCTTGGTTTGGTGTAGAAGGCTTACAGCCGTACATGTTTGAGCCCTTGCCTCGCAACGCTGCCAGTTCTGTTAGCTCTACGCCTGCCGAAGACACAGACGTCCATCCCCGTGAACACTGGGACGGAACTCAATGGGAAAGGAAATGATTCTGATTTCTTATATTAACCGTTGGGTATATTAGTTGCGACATACAGTCAAGATGCTATGACCGAAACATTTGATTGACAGATGACCGTTTATATATTATTGGCCAAATTTAGGTGTTCAGTCTGACGTATAACTAACTGGCCTTCATAAAATGATGAAATAAAAACCTGCGATGGACTGGCAGACCTGTCCAGGGTGGACCCCCACATCTCGCCTGTACACAGTTGGAGCACCAGCACCCCTCCGACCCCAGATATAAGTGTGATGGAAAATGTATGGATATATCTACATTAATAAATAAATTATCTTTTTTTTCTTTCTTGTCAATCTTTATTTCTATTTAATTCTCTTAAATTAGCTAATTAAAGTCTCCTTAGCTGGATGCTGTTGGTAGAACCAATACTGACAGACTGATCTGTGCAGGTCTACTCTGATCTGCTGCAGATATCTGATTAATCAGATGGTAAATTCATCTTCAGGATGAATCTGAGCAGATCCATCAATACAGAGCAACCCTTTCCTCTCATTATAGAAATGAGCAGTTTTGTTTTGTTGAGTCCTTACATCAAAACATACAAAAAATGGCAGCCCACTGCTCCCCAAGGGGATGGGTTAAATGCAGAGAAGTAATTTCCCTCTGGGATTATTAGAGCATATAAAATACGAAAATAAAAATAAAAAAATCAGTCCTCCACTTCTTCCTGACATGAACAAAGACGTCGTAGAGTTTGTCCAGCTCCTTGTCCGAGTCCTCTGGTTTGGTGTGAACTGGGATAATCACCAGATCTTTCAGAACTGGGAGGAGATCAGACAGATATCAAGCTTATAAACATTTTTGCATAGATAATTTTACATTTATTACCACAACTCATCTCTCACCTGTATTTAGGCACCTGAACCCAAGGATGTACAGATCCCTGGCAAACACGTCCAGCCCTTCGGTCTTCTCATCATCAAACTGGTACGAGCCCACCAGGTCAACCAGGTCGTCCCTGCAAACACAAAAAAGCACAACTTTATTTAAAAAGCTGTTTAAAAACAATAAAGCAGATCAGAGATTTAAAGCGTCACTAAAAGCAACGAGTACGGCGCTCTGAGAAAACAGAAGATGCACACAAATGGAAACAGTTAGCCTCTAAAGGCCAGAACACACTGAAAAGGCTGAGTCAGAGCTACAGAGTCTGAGGAGATTAAAACATCTTTAAAAGACTTTCTGTTGTTATGTGACATATAACCCGACTGAAAACTTTATTCTTTTCATTTTCACTATTCGGAAGATTTATGTCTATATATCATTATGGCTGATAATGCATGATAACCATCATTGTATCCTGTATGCATTTCTGACCTATTTGACATCATGTAAAACCAACCACTGTGATGCCATCACTGCTCTACTTAATATAAACACCAACAATCCTTTGCTTCATTACTGTCACCGTCTCAGCAAAACACCACAGGACCAATCTGCTCCCCTTTCCCTCCTGAAAAAGAAAATCTTACGCTTCAAAATGACTGACATGTATTGAGCATCCATATTTTCAGCAGTGATGGAAATTAATTAGGAGTAGATCTGGTTTCCCAGAACATTTGTTCATAATTTAACCTGGGAACTACCCTGACACTTTAGTGCAGCAAGGCCAGGTTTCTGTAGCCATGGTTTCTTTAAATGCACAGAAAAAAAATCTCCCAAGGAAGACAATTAAAAAAAATCTTAAATCCATCAACTAATGAAATGTTTCTAATCTTCAGTAACTATTTAATACTATATATGGAAATGTTATTACTTTATTAATATTTTTTACCATTGATATCATTTCTTTATTTAACAATTTAGTGATTTAGCTAAAGCAACAATCAAATAATAAATCAAGAAATAAAATAAAAAAACACAAATTCAATCTGACTGTTAGGTGCACGTCTGTTATTCAGGCTCAAATAAACTACTTTAGGCAGTTTGTGAACTAAATTAGCCTGCCAATGAACGGATGAATTAATGGGTTAATGAATGAATAAACAGATGAACGAATTAATAGATGGATGAATGAATGAGGTAATAAATATATGGATGAATGGATGGAAGGGTGAATGAATGGATGAACGAATGGGTCAATGAATGGAAGAATGAATGGATGGATGAATTAATTGATGATTGAATTAATTAATTAATGGATAAATGAATGAGGGAATGAATGGGTGAATAAATATATGGAGGAATGCATGGATGGGTGAATGAATATATGGTGAATAGATGAATGAATGGATGAATTATTGATGATGAATGAATGGATGGATGAATAGATGGATGGGTGAATGAATATATGGATGAATGGATGGATGGGTGAATGAATGGATGAACAAATGTCTCAATGAATGAATGAATGGATGAATTATTGATGAATGAACAGATGGATGAATGGATGGATGGGTGAATGAATATATGGATGAATGGATGGATGGGTGAATGAATGGATGAACGAATGTCTCAATGAATGAATGAATGAATGAATGGATGAATTATTGATGAATGAACAGATGGATGAATGGGTGGATGGGTGAATGAATATATGGATGAATGGATGGATGGGTGAATGAATGGATGAACGAATGTCTCAATGAATGGATGAATGAATGGATGAACTATTGATGATGAATGAACGGATGGATGGATGAATGAATGGATGGATGGGTGAATGAATATATGAATTAATGGATGGATGAATGGATGGATGGATGGGTGAATGAATGAATGAACAAATGGGTCAATGAATGGAAGAATGAATGGATGAATGAATGGATGATGAATAAAAGGATTGATGAATGAATGGATGAATGAATTGATGAATGGAGTCTCACCTGTACAGGAACATGAACTGCTCCTTGTAGCGTGTTCGGCCCAGGCGGGTGCTGATTTTCAGGGTGTAGTGATGTTTCTGGTTGGCCCTGAGCGGATACACAGAAATGCGTTTCTCAGTTTGTTTACTCCAAAGAAAAGCCAAAGGAAGAAGTTCAGGATGATAGAATTCTCATTTCCACCCTTTATAAAAAGCATTGTTATGACCGCAGCAGTATGGAAAGTCAGTGGGTATATATTTCCATCCAGTAATTTCTGTCACAGTTATCCCAGCTGCGGTGGTAAGTGGTGCTGGTGTCTATCTCCAACTGTCTATGGGTGAGAGGCAGGGTCCACCCTGGACAGGTCTCCAGACAATCGCAGGGCAACACAGAGACGAACAGGACAAACAACCATTCACACTCACACCTAAAGAGGATTTAGAGAAGCCAATTAACCTAACAGTCATTTTTTTGGACTGTGGGAGGATGCCAGAGTACCCGGAGAGAACCCACGTCTCCTCAGGGAGAACATGCAAACTCCATGCATAAAGACCCCAGGCTGGGAATCGAACCCAGAACCTTCTTGCTGCAAGGCATCTATGCTTTGATTTTGTTTATTTTTGTGTTTTAAGCTTGATCCTAAAATGAGAATTTTAATTTAAAAATGGGATAAAATATGGGATTTGCTGTCACAGCGGCCCACTGTCATCATAGGCTGTGCAATACATGCACTACAGTATCAAACGATGATTTTCTAATTTTCAGGGGGCTTTCGAATTCTAAAAGATAAATTTATCACTTCGATACACATTTGCTGTTTCATAGAATCGTAGATTACAATTTCTAGTAGAAAATAGGCACATCTCATTGCATATTCAATACAAGTCTATTTACAATTATACAAATCCATAACAATGAAATAAGTCTGTTAATGGAGCATAATACTGTACTTCGGTATCCAATATAGGATAATGGAGTTGAGGTGGAAATTTTGGAAGCCAACCATCAGCTCTCGGTCAGAATTGTACCTGATGGGTTTTCAAATACTTATTTTGCTATACAGTTATATTCACAGCATAAAATTGCTTGTTGCAGCCAATGACACGTCGGCATATTTTTGGCACGCCTCCGTGAATGTACCAAGACGACTGCAAGCAACTTCAGTTTTTCCACTCTTTGCTTTCCAGTGAATAAGTAGAGATCAAAGGCAGGAAAGCAAAGAGGAGAGTTACGGCTGGTTTGGGTCATAAAGAAACTTATTCCTGAATTTGTCCACAAAAAAGTACAAATTAGATGCTCATAAACAATGGGTCAAGAAACTGACACATCTCAAGATCGGCAAATGGTCTGCTCTAGCCATTTTAGACAGGGCAGCTACAAAAATTATTTTAGACATTCGAGTTACACACAGGATGATTAGTTAGAATTTATTTCAGCAAATAATTAAAGCAGCTACAATGGAAAATGAAACTTCATCAGCACCCAGCTTTCATCTGGCTGTGAGGGGGCAGTGGTTTGTTCAGGTGGATGCCCACAGTCAGCCCAAACTCCTGGCTGGAATGCTTCTCATGGACATCAGGCTT
>NW_015151559.1:145310-146478 GCF_000732505.1 Cyprinodon variegatus | reverse complement strand
TTTCTGATAAACTTCTGTCAGGCTCTGAGCTGTCTTGGCATAATGCTGCCCCCCACTGGTCTTATGGTATAGATTTAAAGATATTGGCAAGTAGTGTGAAAGAACCTCAGCTCCACTTTATCTAATCATTTAGAATTAGAAAAAAATTTTTATTTGCAATAAAATGAAGGCTATTAAAAATCACAAAATTATGTAGACAAGTGATCTGAAGAATTTAGTAAAAACAATAGGAGGCTTTGATATTAGCTTGACACCAGAGCTGATTGTAATGTCCTCATTGAAAACATTTCAGTAATTGGACATGGAAGGGTGGGGTCACCAACTCCTTTAAATAAATAAAATAAAGGACAGTTCTGGCCAAGCTTTGTCTTTACTACTGTCTGTGGAATAATATTGCGAACATTTGACCTTAACCTAATAAAACATTTATACGTTTTTTTTTTCTAAATATGGTACAGTTCTGTTTTTTAGGGAACCGAAAACCCCAACAGAAAGATTTATGCATCTCACTACAAGTTGGCTGCATGCTCAAGTCACAAGATGGTGCTGTTTTGCAGAACATCCCTGGCATGTACAGTATGTGCAAGGTTTGACTTTGAAATGATACAGTGTATAAGTATACATGTCTCTATTCAATACTTGGAAGAGAAACATAAACACAGTTAAAGATGATGAAATGCTCTCAATCTGCAGGTTTACTACTGATTTCTAGAATTTCTAAAAGTAGAATGGGAGGCTGAACTTTTAGTTATCAGACTCCTCTCTTGTGGAATCAACAACCAGTCTTAGACCATGAGGCAGACACCCTGTCTACTTTTAAGACAAGGCTTAAAACTTTCCTTCTTGATAAAGCTTATAGTTAGAGTGGCTCAGGTTATCCTGAGATATCTCTATAGTTATGCTGCTATAGGCATAGACTTCTGGAGGACAAAGGGACCCCCATTTCATCATTCTGCTTTAATCCATCTCTATTCTCCCACTCTGCAGAATGTGTTAGTTCAATCTTTAACGTTATTCTCTCTCTGCCTTTTCTCATAGTAGCTTTGCCTCATCTCTTCCTGTTTGCCTATGACGTCATCCTGGAGAGAAATATCAGCTGTGCTGCTGCCATCAACACCTGTTTATAGATACTGGAGATCGGCCTGTTTTTCCAGTGTATTCTTGTTTC
>NW_015151559.1:140985-142810 GCF_000732505.1 Cyprinodon variegatus | reverse complement strand
CTGCTTCTGTATCGTTGAACCCCAGTCGGCCTCAGCAGATGGCCGCTCACACTGAGCCTGGTTCTGCTGGAGGTTCCTTCCTGTTAAAAGGGATTTTTTCCTCTCCACTGTCGCTACAAGCATGCTTAGTGTGAGGGATTGCATTAGAGTCAAAGATTCAATGCAATCAACTGGTTTTCCTTAGACAGAAAACTTTAAATCAATTTGACTGTATGATCTGTTGAACTGTAAAGTGCCATGAGATGACGTGTTGTGAATTGGCGCTATAGAAATAAACTGAATTGAATTGATTCGAACCGAATTGATGAATATGAACATCTCTTTACAGGACTAGAATGGTTGCTAGGTGAACACAAAATTAGACTGAACTCAGGTGTAAACCTGTGAATCATACACTGAGAATGTTGCTATGCAGGAAAGAGTCATCGAACAGTTTCACAAGATAGAAAAAGCTTATACTTTTGCAAAGCAGTCAGAGCCTAATTAGTAGGTGGACAACATGTTGACGGTTTTCTTCAAGGAAAAATAAGGATTTGTATGATATTTAAAGATCCTAAAACAGAAGAGCAATATAACTACATTTTTTATATCGAATTTTTTTTATAAATTTTTTTCTAATTAAACAATTCACATTTATAAGAAAAAAAAAACTAAATTTTCTTACTTCAAGTGCATAATATCAATAATACATTAAGGTTAAAAACATTAATTCCATTGACAGATCATTTTAGTTATTCAAATAGCAGGTACATTTATTTTAAGAAATTTTTATAAATGTATTGATCGTTTTTGAAGTGCTAAAAGGAGACTCAGCAGAATGTTGTGTTTACTCAACTCTCAATTAGCATTTACATTAGCACCTCTTTCCTCCATCAGTTTTCAGATCAAATGATTCTTTTACTTCTGTAACAGTGCAGCCATGGCATTTACAGCTCTTGTAATTTGCCAATGCTTGGCTTTTTACTGGTCCTGTAACTCTGCTGTCAGGAAAGCTTCAATCTGCATGCACCTTATATGGAATTATCAGGGTGGTGATTATGCAGTTTTATATTTCTTGGGAATGCATCACAATGATCATTCACTGAAATTAACATTGGCCCCTGGCAGTGCCGAGTGGGATAGAAAAAGTCTGAACAAACTAGTAAGAAAGGCTGCTTCTGTCCTAAGCTGCACTGTGGACTTAGTGGAGGAAGTGGCTGACCACTGAGCCCTAGAACAGCGAGTCTGCACTGCAGACTCACTGGAAATTAAGGAGGGTGTAATGGCGAACGAAATACTTGACAATTAAATGCAAGTTCTGCTGGTTTACTGCATCTTTATCATTTGAAGTCAAGTTCCTCTTTTATATACACTTTTAACTGTATTCATTTCCTAAGTAAAAAATTTTTAATTTCATGTCAAACTGCACAGAGCTATAGCCATGCATATAGGGCATCACTGAGTTTCATTAGCAATGACTGCTTTGCCTTTCTGGTAGAGGGAAAAGGACATTCCATTTAGGCCCCCTCTGCCATGCGAATGTGATGATAGTGAAGCAGTGGTGCATAGGGGCAGTTTGGGCCCAAACCCTCCTGCATGAATGAAGTATACTTGTGATCAAAGAAGCAAATTACCATCCTTTCCAAGTACATGTAGTGCAATTTATATTCAGGATCCACTGGTTCCTTGGTTATACCCGTAAACTAATCACAGGAACTACAGACTTCTAAAATCCAATATGTACAAGCACAAACTTTTTTTGTTCTATATTTATTCCAAACATTAAGGCAGCTACAATGAAAAACATGGCATCTCATCAGCATCCAGCCTTCATCTGGCTGTGAGG
>NW_015151559.1:137412-140123 GCF_000732505.1 Cyprinodon variegatus | reverse complement strand
ATACCCTTGATGTCCTCAGCTGTAGCAGTGGCTTTAAAACTCATGGCATACAGGTCAGAGACTTCAACTGTGCAGCCCTGAGTAGTCAGGACCTCTACAGCAGAATTTTTAGCTGCAGCATTGAATGATCCAGAGCTCTGATGAGCAAACACGATCAGCACTTTCTTTCCTACCAAGAAATGGAAGACTAGATTTAGCCATTTTTAGATCAGAAATAATAACCAAAACATATGAATTGATCCCATTAAAGATTAAAAGTTGAATTTTCATCAGCATCATGAATATTTGAAGGAACAAAGACCAAACTACATTACCCATCTCAGACTCTATATCACAGGCAGTATGATCAACTTTGAAACAGCTGGTTCCAGCTATGGTCACTATGCGGCTTCTTCTTCTGCCTTATGATAATCTGCAGCTGAACTCCACCTGCTGCTTTAATGTACCTCAAGTGTTTGGCTTCAAGTTGACTCAGGTGTTGTCAATCAGCAATGATAAGATTCTCAGCTGTTAGTCTGATTCTTTTCTACATTGGTGGATCACAAACAATTTACAGGTTCACACCACCCCCGTAATGTAGTATGAGTGTCTAACGTCCACCCACTGAATTCTGCTTTTTGATATTATGTAGATTAAGTTTATGAAAAATGTTTTTTGCTTCTTAAATAGATGTACTTCTGGTTTCATTCAGTTCCAAAGATTCCCTCTAGTCCCATCCTGTCTCTCTTGATGCTTCCGATCTTCCTTTTTTAGTGATATACACGACAAAGTTAAGCAATATTTATTCCACTACTTCTTTTTCTTCTAGTCCCTCAACTTCATCAGTGTTTCCCTATAAATTATATTTCTCCTGTCATTAAAATAGGTAATGATCTGCCCTCAGATTCATTATTGCTTATTGTCTTTTTTTTACTATTCAATTCATTGTAAATACAAAAAAATGTATTTGCTGTCTTATATTAATTTCCCCTTTGTGCAATGTTTCCATTTTCTCACTTTAAATATGGATATACCTTCCTAAAAAGTATTTGTAAATGTTATTACCCATGAAAGCTCTTTTAGGTAATGTGTCTGTTATTTCTAAAAGAATGAGACATAGATTGCCAAATTGATGGATAAATGAAAACTGATGTTTTTAATAAAGCTCATTTATTCTGCAGACAATCACACATTTTATTCTACAATTTAAAATCTTTTTTTCTCAGCATTCGTGCTAATCGAAGTGTCAAACCGTGTCATTAAACTTATTGTTACTTTGAAACATGACGTATACATTAATCTCTTCCAATGTTATTTGAATCGTTTTCTAATATTCTTACTAAAATGTGGTGTAATTTATTATTTAGTAACAACACGCCTATTCCAGAGGGGTAACATTTCATAGGCAGGCTCTCTGACACCTCTAGGTCAAACAGTATTTGGCTAAGGCAGGATGGGGTTGGCAGTTTGCCAAACAGCCCAGTATACATGCAGACGTTTTAAGATTATAAAGATATTTCAACACTTTAGTTGTGTTTAAAATGTAACTGAAAATACAGTCAAGCTCAACATTGATACTGCCGGCAGAATTAGATGATGTACTTTTCATTCAACAAAAAGACTTTTAAGTAAATTATACAGGCATCTCAAAATATAAAATGGACAAAAAGTAATTTAAAAAGTTGTTTCATTTGTATTGAAACAAAGATAATTCCCAAATCATTTTCAGAAAAAAAATATTGACATTACAAACAACTTAAACTTTCTGACCAGCGTTTTGTACGTTTCCACAGATATTTTAAAGATCTGTTTGCCTTTTTCTTTAGATGATCTTTTTCCTCATCATACTTACAGTTCAAAGGACTCCACACTTGAGCCAAATGGGTCAAGTGCCTTAACAAGGGACAAGTCAGTATTACATTTTCCAGACGGCAAGAGGACTTTTTCCACTGAACCACAATCACTAAGGAGCGTTACCAAAGATACAATGCCATATAACAAGGCATGGAGCTCCTGGTCTTAGAATGAAGTGCCCCTGTCTACAACTCCAACATTTAGCTTCTTAATCAGATTACACTCTGGCTGTTCAAAAACAATGCTTCCAGTAAGAAAGAAACATTTAATCCTTTCAAGTCCCAAAACATTGCAGTACCTCTAACCAGTAACCCTCCGTTTGCACCTTCCTGCAGAGGGTCCACCACATACCATGTAGTGGATAGGGCAAGTGGACCATAGCAAGTCTACATCAGGGCAGACTCACTGGAATTTAAAGTGGGTGTAATGGCAAATTAAACACTTGACAATGAAATGCTAGTTACTGCATCTTTATCATTTGAAGTCAAGTTCCTCTTTTATATACTTTTGACTGTATTCATTTCTTAAGTGAAAATTTTTTAATTTCATGTCAAACTGCTCAACAGAGCTATAGCCATGCATAGAGGGCATCACTGAGTTTCCATAGGAATGACCTCTTTCCCTTTCTGGTAGAGAGAAAAGAGCATGCCATTTAGGCCCCCCTCGTGAGAATGTGATAGTGAAGCAGTGGTGCATAGGGGTAGTTTTGGCCTAAACCCTCCTGCATGAAAGTATATTTGTGATCCAAGAAGCAAATTACCATACTTCCCAAGTGGTGCCATTTATATTTAGAAACCACTGGTCCCTTGGTTATACTCCGCCATGAACCAATCACAGGAACTATGGACTTATAAAATTCAATATGCACAAGCACAAAC
>NW_015151559.1:132157-136264 GCF_000732505.1 Cyprinodon variegatus | reverse complement strand
TTTTTTTTTTTTTTTTTCCTTTTTTCCCCAACAGCCACATGCTACTAGTACTTACGCATTCTGAAACAGGAACTAAATATCAATCCACAACCAAACCTAAAAAAGAAGTCTCTGCCTACATTTCAGACTTGCTGAGCTGTTTTTATACACAGCTGGTGCTCCAACTCAGTCAGGTGATGACAATTTACAATTAGCCCTAAGATTTACTACCTAGGGTCATTTCAGATGACCAGGTTTTACAATAGTATGAAAGCTGTAGAAGTTGTTACTTGTCCAGCAATGAACAATATTACAATATATTACACACATCAAATATAAACTACAGACTATAAGTTACCTTAAAATTGATTTTTTTTTCATTATATTTGAATGTGCTGAGCATTATTTATGCACTCTGTCAGACCTTGACTGATTCTGACTGACAGTATGACCTTTACTGTATAAAATGAATGTTGATTTCTTTCTTTAAAAAAAAAAAAAACTAAGAATGAAGCAGAATGATGACAAACTATCCTTTAGCACTGAGGTCTTCAACAGGGGGCCTGCGACCCCTAGGGGGTCTACAGAGGTACTGCATGGGGGTCGCGAAAATTTTGGTTGATTAGACTTTCTTTTATATTTCCCCCTGCAATTTTTTCCACTCATTGAAATGTCTTTAAATACACATTAACATGAATTCAACACACTGTAGTAAACTGATAAATGGAGGAAGATGTCTTTCAGTCATCAATGCACACATTCAGCGACACACAGGAGCTCTTTCAGGCTGGGCACCATTTCACTCACAACACCTGTCCCATCAACCAGGAATACGAATCTGAACCAGAAATAATCCAATAATTTCAGGAAAAAATTACTTTCGTTACATGACTCCATCTGTAATAAGGTGACTATAGGACGAGTTTGATATAACACAAATTCATACAATATATATAATTAGGGGGTCCCCGCTCCATCTCACCATCAGTTTTGGGGGTCCTTGGCTGAAAAACATGGAAGACCCCTGCTCTAGCAGCCTAAGCCTATAGCAGCATAAATATAGAAATAGCTCAGCATAACCTAACTATTTTGGATAAGGTATGAAATAGAGCCACAGTGAAACATCTATGTGATGACAATATATATCTTTGAAATTTAAATTTATAAAAACGGTAGCAACCCAATCCCTATTAGGGTTGTTTTTATTGAGAAAATTACCTCCATCCATCCAATCTGTCACGCTTATGCCAAGCGTGATGCGAGCTGTGCTGGTGCCAATCTCCAGCTGTCTATGGGTGAGAGGCAGGGTATACCCTGGACAGGCAGCCAGTCCATAGCAGGGCAACACAGAGCCATCCACGCTTAAACTCACACCTAAGGAGGATTTAGAGAAGACAATTAACCTACAGTCATGTTTTTGGACTGTGGGAGGAAGCCGGAGTACCCGGAGAGAACCCACGCATGCTCAAGGAGGATATATGCAAACTCCATGCAGAAAGACCTGAATCAAACTGGGCCGGGAATTGAACCTTCTGGCTGCAAAGCAGCAGCGCTACCCACTGCCCCACTGGGCAGCCTACAAAGAAAGTAAAAATTATCAAAACATTTTTTTTTTCTGTGGCAAACATTTCTTTATTAGTCTATATTAACAAAGTGTTGTTTGATTAAAGGCTAGGGTTGGCAAGAACCATACAACCTTTCTTTTTGATATTTCAACATCTTGCAACTTTAATGTATATATTTACAACTCTCATTTCTGAGTAAAAGAGGAGTCCATAACTAAAATCCATCCTTCAACCAAGCATGCAGTGCCAATGACTGAGATTATTATTATTATTTTTTTAATACAGCCTTAACACTGCTAAACACAATTTTAAGCAGCAGTATAATTGTTGAAAAAATTTCTATAAAGAGGTTGGAACAGCGTTTAAGGAGATGCTGCATGAGATAAAACTTTTTTTTCTGTTGTTGTTTTTTAACTTCCCCCTGTTCCTTTACTTTGTACATCAAGATGCTGAGTACATAGAGTTGGTGGAAATAATCATCTGATCCTGAAAGCAAAAAGAAACATGGAGATTATTTCAAATTTTAGAGGAGCCAGAAACATGGGAAACATTAACATCATAGAAGATGAAGTGGAGTGGAGTACAGTTATACAGTTAATACCTCAGTTAATACCTCAGTGTTGACCTGGACAACGGATTACATTAGAGACACTACTGTGAGGCCGTTGACGAGAAAGGACAAAGCGGGCTACTTTTTTGAGGAAGCTTTGGTCCTGTTGTTTGCAGCAAGATGCTACATATCTCCTTTAGGTATGTTGTGAGAAGTGTGATCCTTTCTGCCATCATGTGCTGGGATCATACCAGTTGAAGAAAGGAAACGGTTGAAAGATGTAGGATTGAGCTCCAAGCACAAGAGTGTGGCACCAATTCAAGAGAGTGACATAAAAAAATACTTGGAATATGATTCCTAGCAGTACCTTATACTGCAACAGCTACAATATTTAAATAGCTTTTTATACAGACATATGTATGCAAATTTTACATCAGAAAAATGAAAACAAAAACTCTTTTTAACAAAAAGGAAATCTGTAACAGGCGAGGATCTCCAAACCTAGTTTCTCCTAGTCCAGCTTTTATTAGCACCTTTCTACCACTAGATGGAGACTGTGCATATGTACTATTAATGCCACGGTGTTAATTTAATGGTGCAGGGCTTAATCATTGCCTGCATCCACAAAGATTAATAGCCATCCAGATGTTGAGATATCAGTTCTAGCTACACTCTAATGACAATCATCAATGCAAAGATGCAAATAACAACCTTTAAAAGATTAATGTTGCTGATCTAATCACCAGGATGACCCTTACATAAATAGCAATGTGAGATTTACTGCAAGACTTTTGGCTCTATGTCAACTGGGCCACCTGGCAGCCATACAAATAAAACCGGCAAGTCACAACAAAGCAAAATTTTCACTTTGGACTAAAATCAATTTACATATTTGTTGTTTAGCTTCAACAGTTCTTTGATTTGGTTTTCAAGCTGTCCCTGAATTTCACCCTTATTCCCCCTTTATTTACCTAACATTTACATAAGCTGTTTGTTTCCTCTATATTCATCTGAACTGTGTCACTTTGAAGTCTTATATGTCGCATACATTAAAATGTATATTTGTTTTATTTTATACTGTAAGTCCTAGTTTTCTTATTTATTCATTTATTTGCTGTTCAGTATGTATCCTCAAAGTCCCTTTCTGATAAACTTGTTATTAAATTTATACAATTTCAGATGTAAAAGCAGAAAAAGTGTGAGAAGAAGCAAATTATGGAGACAAACACTCAGCACTCGTATCCACTTCAAGTGACTCACTAAATTATATGATCTTGCCAAAATGAGTCCTTAGATAAGAATTTATTTATTAGCCCATACAGTGACTTTCTGAAAATGATTTGAGTTTTTATTTTTCCTAGCTACACCATAGACTGCTTTGCCTATTATAAAGAGAAAATGTCATGAATGTAACAGAAGTCACAATCGCAAGTTCATAATTGATTAAATAAAAAAAAAAAACACATTTTAAAGATATGAAGAGACAAAATAGACGCTAAACATAATCTAATAATTTAAACATCAATTCATGTGACACGGTACTTTTCAGTTTATCTCCAAAATTTTGTAAAAATACTGAATGAGTACAATTTAAATCTTTACATATACTTTAATAGATTCTTTGTAAATTATGCTTTAACACCTTTAAAGTCTAGAATATTCCTAAAATTCAGTGATGCAGAGGAATTAGTCAATTAATTTGCAGTTAAAAATTGGAGTTATTATAAAAAAAAAAAAAAACTGTAATGAGACAGTTTTTTCCTCCTATTTTAGATTCCCTTCACTGGGTAGCTTAAATTGAGGATGTAAATCATAATACTTCTCCTGACATATAAAAAGCTTTAAATGTTTAAGTTCTGATATAAAACACAGATCTGTTGTTTTCAACAGATGGGGTTTACTGGTTGCTCCAACAGTTCAGAATGTGATACTGATATTAAATTATAAGGCTCTCCTCTGCTTTTGGCAACATACTTATCAACTTATGATTTAACATGTTATATATATATATAT
>NW_015151559.1:128448-131636 GCF_000732505.1 Cyprinodon variegatus | reverse complement strand
GTACCTATAAGACCACATCAACAATCACATGAATGCATTTTTTTTTTTTTTTTTTTACTTATCCAATCAAAACAGGTATTGAAAGGATCCCCTGTAACATTAAACACTTGGATATAATCCCTAAATCATGCTAATGCAAATTTACCTTGCAGGTTGTTTGCATACAAAAATATATGTGGCTTCAGAGTCAGAAAAAATAAATTGCAGTCTTTCCTGAACAACTGTGGAACTTCAACTAAATCAAAATGACTTTTATTTTTTTTTACCTTTCAAGAAGATTCTGAATCATAACTGAGGGAACTCCTAAATGCATGGGTGCTATAAATACTGTTGGTCATTTTGTATAAAAAAAAATATATATATAAAACTAATGTTTGATATTGTTGGAAAGATGATTATTCTAAATATTCACCTTACTAGGTACAGTAGACAAACACTAGAATAAAGAGAGAAACAGCAAACACACTCACATTGAGATCATAAGTCTTTTTTATTCAAAGTAAGGAAATTAAAATACAGTTTATACAGGTCACTACAGTTGACAGTTGAACCAGTTAAACTTACATGAGACATTAATAAATCTTTAAGTCATATTTACTATCATTTTTGTTCCCAATTCATCAGATTTTAATGTTATTATGAGGGAGTTACTTAGAGGAGCTCCAGTTTTATAAATATAGCTTCGTAAATTGATTTTATTTTGTATATATATATATTGATTCCTTACTAACTTTGAGGCAAGATATGTATGTTGTTTTTTTTATTTGAGATGGAAAGAATAAAATGCTTAATTATTAAATGCTCAAGTTAAATATTTTAGTAAAATATTTCTATTTTATAATCAGTTATTGTATGTCCCACTTTTGGAAAATCGATAATACTTTTGATTGAGAGCAGTACTTATGGTAAGACAAAATACCAAAAGGGGTACACAATTAAAAAAGTGTCTGCCTTATTGGTGAGTTTTCCTCCATCCTCTACACACTGAGCAGCCCTAGTGTGCCTCCAGTTTTTCTTTTTCTTTGGCCTCCCTGAGAGCATCCTGGAATCCTAAAGCCACTTAGTTACTAGTTCAGGCCATGTTAGTTAACCCTTCCTAGAAAAACCCACCTCTGTATATAAAAACCCACCTTTTGTTGCTTTTTTCCCAACACACTGGGATTCACAGACCTTACCTTACATTTAGTAAGACAATCTAATCTTAGCACTTAGCAATAACCTAATCCTTCACTTCTTATGGAAACTTCTTGCTCTGCTGCTGACAACCAACACTTACCAAAGACATTTAAACATTACTTAGTTGTACAACTTATTTCTTTCCATTTGGGTTTGTGGTTCTTGGCTTAAAGTACTTTCATTATGACACAAACATGCTCAAAGATTTCTGAGGCTTTCATCCCCCTAATGTTACAGTGGTAACAGCTGATGATCCAATATCCCTAGATGGCAAATCTTATGAGATAAAATCATGCTGCAGCTAGTATCCACTGAGAAATGATTGAGGGAGGTTGAAAAATTAAAGAATTGTTTTAAACATATATTTTATTAGCTGTTTTTACACACTGGTCTAATAGAAGGTGATATATGGGCTTCAACGGGAACCCATTTAGTTATAGATGCATCCCTTTTTAGAAACTCTGTGCAGATGATTTGTTCTTAGAGCATATACCCATGAAGTCAATAGTAAATGAAAATATGAGGCTTTCTCCTTTCAGACAGATGGTGTCTAGACTGAGACAGATGACAAGTTAAATCCAAAACTCCCCAGAGGGAAAAGAGGAGGGGAACACAAGGGGAGAAAATATTGAGTCTACAAACAACACATGCTTGTTAACACTAGTGCTAAAGTTTTCCAAAAGTATTAATGATTATAATGAAATTTCATGCTGAAAATGTTCATAGAATCAGAGAGTTAAAAATAACACATTGAAAAAGTTTTTTTTTTTTTGCCATTTTTATTCTTTTAGTTACAAGCAGCTTATTGACATTAATTATCATTTGAAAAGACACAAAAAAAAGTGTTTCCGTAAAAGTTTTTAAAAAAAACAATCCACTGGACTTGGTTTCCAAGATTTGAAGACGAGTCGGTTTCAATTTGCATGTTTTCAAGCAATACAAGGCCTTCTTTATATAAAGACTCAAATTCACTGCGGATCCAGACATTTGAATTGAGAAAGCTTCCTGGAGGGGAAGCGAAACGTACTCAAATCTTGGAAACCAAGTCCGTTGGATTGTTTTTTTTTTTACTTTTACGGAGTGACTATGACCTGGATGAATGAGAATCTTCATCAACACACCAACAAGTGGTTTGGGGAGACAGTTGTTTGTGTCTTTGTGATGCAAAAGCTGTACCTGCTGTAGGCTACATGATGGAATCATTTCTCACAGAGCTCGTTATAAGGTCTGATGACATATTTTCCACTAGCTGTGATTTATTCCCAGTGATTATGTGTGGAATGATTTTCGCCCTTCAGAAAAGAGCTGATAAGCAAAGTTTATCAAAGCTTATTGGTTTTAGATTTTATTTTTAAATCCTCAACTATTTAACTTTTGTTTTTTCTCGAAATTATCGAACAACAGCATGATTTCTTATAAAAGCCAAAGTTAAGAACATTTCAAATAATCATTAGATGTGTAATTATAAAGGCTTCATGTCAACTGATCATTAACCAGTCAGTCCAATACATTTAAATTGTTTTAAATGCCAGCATCTTGCCTGCATCCTATGAATTTCTCTGTCTGTGGCTCATGAGTAGAAATAGGTGTGTCTTAGTGAAAGTAGACAGATGAGGCTCTGGAAGCAAACAGATGCTCTTACTCAAGTGAAGGACGAAACAAGATGAGGATCAATGTTTACCAGGTCCTCAATTACACCTTAATCACAACTTTTTCTCTTAAAATAATTCACAGAGACAGCCTGAATCTTGGGGAAATATGTTTTGGTGTTCTCTGCCTCAACTTTTCTTCAACCATTTAATAGTGGATGCTTGAATGTGCAAGGTGAGTTCATTTAATAATTCATTTAATAATTGAATAGTTTGATTTAATCTTTTCCCAATAATGTTTTGTTCTTAAATTGTTTTGTTCCTACAATAAGAAAATGTGTAAATATAATACAAATACGGCTTTTTCCAGCAAGAAGGGTCTTGTTTAAATCCAAAACATAGATGTTTTTCTTGTTAAGTTTG
>NW_015151559.1:123812-128178 GCF_000732505.1 Cyprinodon variegatus | reverse complement strand
AGACAGACAGACAGACAGACAGACAGACAGACAGACAGACAGACAGACAGACAGACAGACAGATTCTTCATAAAATGTAACTCTTTCTGTTTTTGTTTTCCTCTTCTGCAAACATGAACCCTGTAGGGCAGTGATTTTCCGTGGGGACGGAAAGATAAGGAGACATCTCTACTAATGTCCATGCCGGTGGACAGAGAGGACCGTGCATGCGCCAGAGAGGAGAGGAGGCGCAGGAGGCGTGCAACTGTCAAATATCGATCTGCTCATGCATCTAGGGAGCGTGTCCGTGTCCGTGTGGCCTTTAATGTGGCCTTTGCAGAGCTAAGAAGACTCCTGCCGACTCTCCCACCTGATAAAAAGCTGTCCAAAATTGAAATCCTGCGACTTGCAGCCTGTTATATTTCCTATCTTAACAATGTGCTGGATGTTTAAGGGAAGATGGAACAAAGCAGCAAGTCACTAAATCTATAAGGAATTTCCTATGTAGGTTTATATTAACAAGAGTTTTCTTTAAATAAGACAATAGGCCACAGTGTCTGAGAAAAAAAAAGTGTAGGATTGGAGGGTTAAAGAATGGCCTTTTATGAACTATATGTTTGTTAACAAAATGTTGCAATTGCATATTCTATTGTAATGGAGGCCAAAAAGTAAAGCAAATATTTTAAACAACTATTGATAATAGAAAGTGAAATTAATATTACAACAATATTTTTCTAATTTAAAAAAATGTGTCGTTATTAGATTGTTTTTGGAGAATAAATTATCAAATTACGATAATTTAACTTCTTTTTTTTTTGCTCTCTTTATTGTCAGCAAAATAAATTAAACATCAGTGAGTGAGTTAACAGTTTTCTTCCCAAGAAGAACATGTCAAATTAAATGTACTTATGTTGCTGCAGATCTTAGTTTGTTTTGTAAGCAAATGTTGAAGTTTAACTTGTCTATTTTTGACATTGTTTTAAACAAATGTACTATAAGCTCAGTTTATTATGTTTACATTATTTTAACTCGACATTTAAACATATTTAAATAAAAAATATTTTTAATGATCCTTCTACTTTTCAGCTCCCCACATTTGCCCTGAGGAAAAAACTTTTTTTTTTTTTACTTTTCATATGATTTAATATATACATTTGATAGCTCTTGGTGGATCTGTTCACATTTTTGTTATTAGTAGATAAAAAAAAAAAGATTTGGAATCAAGATATCAAGGTTATGGATGCTCTACTACACAAATCTGCACACAGAAAAAACAAAAAATCAATACTTTGAAAAGAGACAAAGCCTTTTATCATCACAAAACGATGCTGCAAGAATGTAGATAAAGAATAGACAAAGAGCTGGCATCATACCGATTTTTACAATTTTTTTTTCACCTTTACCAGGAAGTCCCTTGAGATAAAATCTCTTTTTCGAGGGAGACCTGGCCAAGAGGCAGCAGTACAGTAAGACATAGACGTAGATTTAAAGTATCTACATTTGCCAAAAGTCTCAGAATTGCTTTAGGTTTATCTTTCTTTAATTAAAACTACAAATGGTCTCAGACAATGTCTGTTAGGATTTTGTCCTGCAGGATCTCCAGGCCCCGCTATTCAGGACTGAATCTAACATAATTACAGATGAGTACAGAAATAAATGAATATTTAATAAATACATTAAATGGGCAAACAATACATAAAAAAATTTATTTAAACAGAAATTAAAGTATACAATAAGAAATACATATGTATTTAATTACCTTATTAATTTATTCATCTTCATAAAAATTACCATATTTATTTAATATCATTATATTTTTCTGTGTTCATTTACTTTACTCCTATTTAACCATATAATTCTGGTATTATCTTTTACAGATTTTGATTAACCTTTCTCAGATTTGTGTTTCTTCTTATCAGGATTAAAACATTTTAAATGAAAATGATTTAAAATCTAAATCAATTATTTGGGGCAGATACATGTTTAACTCCCAGTAAGTGGAGCACTAGCGCTTGCCCGCTCTAGTTCTGTACTGTTTGCAAGCAAGTTTTGTTGTTGTTGTTGTTGTGATTATTTTAGTTTTGTTCATGTTCTCCACAGCACACTGAGCAAATATGGTGTTACTGTCAAATTGTTTGAAAGTTCAAAGCATGCCAGCACAGGCTGCTTCCAAGCATTAAAGAAAAAAAATAAAATTATAGATGAAGACATAGTAAAATGTGTTCAATAATGTTACGACATACTCCTATATAAATTTGTAAAGAGATTTTAACTGAATAAACCCATGTGTTTTTTTCTTTATGCTTCACTAGTAGGCTTTGTGTCTTTCTCTAACATTCAATTTCAATAAAATATGTTCAGGGATGTGTTTCCATTGACTGAATGTGAAAAGGATCATTGTATGAACACTTTCTGCTTTTTATTTTAATTTTACAACCATGAAAAACTTAGTCACAATTTAATTCATGTCAAGTGAAAAAGCTTTTATTTGAATTGAGCCTAAATGCATCAGAATGGGAGAGTTCAACCTAATCACAAAAAAAGACTTTAATTACAGTTAATATAACTTTAAAACATATTAACTGTAAAAGCTATAAATGGGAGCCATGTCTCTGTTTTTCCCTTTAGTTCTTCTCCATTTCTCCAATAAACTTTTTATGTGAGTTTTTTGTGAACCAGAGAGACCGAAGGATAGGTATTATGAAGCAACACTAGTGTTTCTTTTATTGTTAGAAGTAACACTGCCATCTCCTGGATGAGAATATTACATGACTTCACTTAATCATTTAATCCAATAAGGTTTTTTTTCTACTATTGGATTAAATGAATGTTTTTTTTTTATTTTGTATTTTTTATTTACATTCATGTTAATGTTTTGAGACAAATACTACACAATAAAAAAAATCCTGTTGTTTTAAAATCCTTTTTTGGGGATTTTTTTTTTACATTTATTTTAATGTTTTTAGACAAATCAAATTCTTGATTATTGTCAGAGACATATGCAGAGTAGGCTGTACAGTAATGCAACACAGGAGGTTTGCTACGTTGGTGTAGCTTCTAGCTCCTGAACAGCGGAGGGAGAGAGGCAGTGTCTGTGTCATGGGGGGTTCTGGTCCTTGTTGATAAGGCTGGTAGCAGATGAGAAGAAACTGTTCTTATGGCCAGAGGGAGGTGACTGAATTAGTTTGTGGCTGTGGCTGCACCTGCAGGTGTCTGAATCCACCTGCAGGTGAATTCAGACAGACTCGGGTGGAAGAGCTTCTCCTTAAGCAGAGCTGGGATGATTGTACTGAAGGCAGAGCTGAAATTCACAAACAGGATCCTGGCATAGGTACCTGGGGAATCCAGGTACTGGAGGATGTAGTGAAGGGCCAAGCAGACAGCATTGTCTGCAGACCTATCCTGACCTATCCTGCTATCAGGACACATATATGTCTTTATGAATAAAACAATTTAAAGAAAAGTATATTTATTTTATTAACTGATGGAAATGCCACGTTCAATTCCTCAAAATAAAAAATTCTAATGATTATATGAGGAATTTTACTAACCTGACAGCAGACAGTCATTTACTCCTTATCCAAAAGTAATTCAGACAGATGCTGGTTCAGAATATTGTATCCTCACATATTAGTTCACAATTGCAGACTTAAGGTGATTATGAAACAAAGACTAATCAAAAGCATGGGGGCATTTAAGTAGGTGTGGACTGTTACTGGATTTACTGCTTCAAGAGCCTCCACTCACAGACATATGTATGACATGGCCAGAGGTAACATCTATTGTTCTAATTCATGTTTGAACCAGAGCCACAGGTATTTAACCTGAGCTGGGGGTAAAAAAAAAGACTCTATATAGCTTGAAAAGTATAATTTCTCACAAGGGCTCACAGTTTGCAATTAATTTAAAAACTAAACAAGGGCGAGCTTCAGTGGCAAAATGGTTAATCCGTACGACCGCTCTATGGAGGCCTTAGTCCTCGATGTGGCTGACCCAGGTTTGAATCTCACCTGTGGTCCTTTGCCACGCGTCTCTCCCCCTCTCTCGTACCCCCTTTCAAGAAATTAGCCACTAGTGCCATAAAACCTTAATAAAAAATAAAAAAAATCCTAACACAAAACAAAGCAGAGGCCACTATTAAAGCAACCAGGGCTTTGCTTTTTCTAATTTTACATTTTAAATTCATTTCTAATTATAATTTGAATTATAAGTTGCATTTTATGATCAATAAAGGCAATTCCTTATTTTATTTCCATTTGATTTTTCACCTCACATTTCTGAATCTATTTTGCAGTTTATAATAATAATAATAATAATAATAATAATAATAATAATAATAATAATAATAATAATAATATTATTATTATTATTATTATTATTATTATTA
>NW_015151559.1:116085-121579 GCF_000732505.1 Cyprinodon variegatus | reverse complement strand
AACCATTAATGGAAGGTATGATAGGTTTGTTAGAGAAAATGAAGGAATGCAACAGCAAACCTGCCAAGATACTGTATGACGCCTTCCCTAAACTGACAGGCCATTTAAACAGAAGTGCATTAGTCAGAAAAAAAAAATTGTAACTCTTAGGGGCTGCAGAGGTTCCTATCCTAGGAAGGAGATTATTACAGTATGGCGGTGGCAGCATCATGCTCTGGGGTTGCTTCTCTTTAGCAGGGAAGATGGTCAAACTTCATAGGAAGCTCTAGAGCCAAATACAGGACTACTCTGGAAGAAAACCTGGAGTCTACAAAAGACTTGAGACTGGAATTTATGTTCACCTTTCAGTGGCACAACAACCCTGGAATGGTTTAAAACAAAACATATTCATTTGTTAGAATGGTTCCAGTCGAAGTCCAGACCTAAACCAAATCATGAAGATGTTGGAAGATCTGAAAGCTGCTGTTCACAAATGTTCTCCGTTTTATCTGACTGAGCTTGAGCTGTTTTTCAAAGAAGAAACAACAAAAATTGTAGTCAGTTGATCTGCAAAGCTGGTAGAGAGATATCCCAAAAGACTTGCAAATGTAATCATAGCAAAAGGTGCTTCCACAAAGCGTTGACTCAGGGAGGCTGATGCTTTTTCACAATGCCTTTTTTAATTTTTTTTTATTAGTATAAATTTCTCTCCTCTTCATAATTGTATACCACTTTTTGTTTGTCTTTCAAATAAGACTCTAAGAACACATTTTGTTTATTGTTTTAATGTGACAAAATGTGGGAATGTTCAGTGGGTATGAATACTTTTACAAGCCATTGTAAATAGTGGCAAGGGAAGGTAAAACACCTCTATAGCAGCAAGAAACCTGAAGCAAAACCAGGCTGTTTGATGCTAAAACGCTGTTATGTGTGTAGCTGGAATATAATCAAAAAATATGTAAATACTGTAGAACAAAAACCTGTTTTACAATATTAAACCTGTCTATCATTTTCATTTCCATTTACATTTATAACAATGATTTTTGTGGCTTAATAATGACAAAATTTGAAATAGAAAATCTCAAGGGGTTTTAATACCTTATCATAGCACAGTGTAATTTGTGTGCTTGAATTCCAGCAGGAGTAAAACCTGCTAATGAACAGGTGTCACTCTGGGTTAGCCAAAGTCCACAAAGGGATTGGAGATTGTATTTACAATAAATGCCACTGGCAAACCTCTACACATACACACAGAGAACATGTCAGCCTGTATTTGATTCAACAAACTCAACTATTTTTTTGTTCTTCTTTGTTTTTGCTGCATTTCTTTTTACAGAATAACACTAAAATAAAATCCAATAGGCAAAGGTAGTGATGCACTGCAGTATGAATTGTGTCTTTACAGATTGGGAATTTAGTCATTTGTTGACTGCTTAGGCTTCATGAAACAGTCAGCTGCTGCATCAGGCTGATTATGGCGTTGTAATACCACCAGAGCAGGGTGTGCATGAAGGAAGGAAGGAAGGCACAGTGGCTAATGGGTGTGAGAGGGAGGGCACAGATGCTATGGTAACCATGATTCTGCAGGAGCTATCAGCCATTTAGGGTGCCAAGACTGTGCTGGATACTTTGATGAAATCATTTTCTCTTTCACTTATCATCCTTACTGGATAACATCTTATATTTAGAGGCAAAAAAATGATTTAATGGTCTGTTGCAGCTCTAATTTTGAAAGGGCATCGACGCATCAAGAGTCAAGTCTGGGTTTTTTTGGTGAAAGGAAGCCTGTAGCATCCCATCAGCCTGCATGTGGTTATTATATTAACTCCTGCTGTGCAGCAGGCCCCTTCCATTAAACAAACATATTAATGAATGTTTGTTTTACATTAGTGTCGGTTTCTGCCCTTGTGACTCCCTTAGTGCAGCCAAGCGGAACGATGTGCATCGATGCAACTTCAGTGCGCTTGAGGATATATTTTCTACACTGGATCAAATCCTAAATGAGCGCAGTTCTAAGAGTCAGTTTAAAAAAGTATGCTCACATGCAGATTTCATTTTTTTTTTCTTGCATATTTATTGTTATGTTTGACTTGTAATTGATAGTTTTTCTTAGCCTGTGGCTTCAATTCTTCCACATGGCCTGGTTCACATGCCTCCTCATCATTGTCTCGTGCATGAGTGGGCTTTTCACTGGTATCCTCTTGGCCCACATACAACAGCCACGCGCTCAGTGTTCAGCACTGAAGGGGTTAACAGCTTTGATTCAGGCTTATTCATTTAACCATATGGGTTCGAGAGGGGATGAAAGACTATTGTTTGCTGTTTGGGTCCTTTCCCTACGCCATCCCCCACTTAATATAAATATATCAAAATAAATTCCTCTTGGCAGGAGAGATTGATTGGTGCTCTTAGAAGGGGCCTTGAGTGTTGGGAAGGCAATTGTGGACGCTGCAGATGTCAGTAGGAAAATTTGATTTGAGATTTTGTTTTGGAAAATAATGGCTGTTTCATAAGGTTTGTCTTCATCATTGACAAGCTGAAAGATATGCAGTTTTAACACTGTTTACCCTGCTTTTAGATTTAAAATGCACACAAAACTGAAACAAAGATGTGTTTTCATTTTGAATAATAAAAGGAATAATACATTTTGGAGGGGAAAAGACCACAAATCTTCAGGTTGGTTTATTCGTCCTGCAGGACAATCCTTACATTTCAGTTTTCACAAACGTTTTTCTAAATCAAATGACCAGAAATCATTTTTCAGCAATCGCTGGTTTCTCTTCATCACAGTGATCTCCTCCTGCTATGTTTTATGAGCTAATTTAGATAAGCCATGCATCATTGGCTCTAGAGACAACCAATAGCTTGTAAATGATGTGCAGAATAATTTGAGTTATTAGAAGGAGGTGATGCTGGCACTGACGGCTGGTTGTCAGGACAACAGCTGAGAGACAGACAGGGCGTAAATCTAAATGAATGGTCACGCATGGTGAGGCAGTAAGGTATCACACTGCACCATTTCTGGGCCAAGAGTGTTCCAGATACAGCCCCCACTTATTGGAAAATGTTGAAGGCATGATGGGAAGTCAGAATTGCTTTAATATTTCATTTAGTACAGAACATTCTATAATTTATTTGTTTTGGGAGAAACAAGACTTTTTTTTTTCTGTTTGTTGTTTTATAAAAAAAAAGCAATTTGTTTTAACCACCAGCAGGGAATTCAATGAAGATTTTTTTTACAGGACAGTTTTTTTTTTTTTCTTGTAAGCAGTTGTTTTAGTCTCAATATTTAAAAAGCAAATTGGATGTTTCAGGCCTGTAAAGAAAATATTTATTACAAACCTGAGGTTTAATTTAAATAAAACAATAGAAAAAAAATACATTTTTCGGATTTTTGTCCTGAATTTTTTTGATTATCTAAATAAATGTGATATTGTTAGCATAAGGCAGAATTTGATTATATTTCATAAATTTTAACCAAATGCACTAAATACACAATTTCTTCTGTTTGCATATTATAATCAATAATCCATATTTATTTAAGCAAGTTGAATGCACAATCCCTCTATATTCTCTATATTTAGTCACTTTTCAGCCATTTGTGAATTAAATGTTGCTTTCATATGTCAAAATGTATATCCTAATTTTTGTTTGTTTGCTTGTGATGAATGAATTAATGAATGAATAAATACTTGAATAGATAAATGAAAAAAATGAATTAATAAATGCATTACAACTGAAGCATCCGATTAGATTAATAGATTATTGAAATAATCCTCAATTCATTCACCAATCAATAAATCGATAACTGGAGTATACAGACTCTAAGACATGTGATTATCTGACAGAAAAACCTACTCAGAGCAGTAATTATGCCTTACACCTTTCAGGCCTCCATAACTATACGGCCAGAGCTACAATGAACCAGTTTAGGTCAAATGATATTTATTATTTGAAGGAACTAATCAGACTCCAGAACTCCAGCTAAGTCTGTGGCAGGATTTTAAAAAATGATAATAAATCTGACTGTCCTTGAGCCAGTTTGCAGTGAACAATGAATGAGCAATACATCTGTAGATGGATATGTTCCTTAAACCAGCTGCAGCTCTACTCTTGAAAACCACATATAATTTCCCTTCCAGTTTACAGCTATGCACAGCCTTGTGATGTCTATCTGCCATACAAAGTCCCAATAAAACACATTACAAAAATATCAAAAGATGCAAACGTATTTGTATAGCACTGTTAGTATTTTTGAGAATAATTTTTAAGCAGTTTTTTTTGTTCTTGTTTTCTTTATGGTTAAAGGTTTTGCAGAGAATTGTGTTTTTTATTTATCAAAGAAAATAAGCCTTAAACTTCTAGAGTGTTCAAAGCAGTCTTTGTTGTGGAACATTTCAAAGTGTCTGTTTTTAGGTCGGGTTTTAATAAGTCTTTCCACATAAAGTTTGTCTCATAAATCGTTCTTTGCTGAGTGTGCAAACTGAAAGTGGAAAAAAAAGTCAGTATATACGCAACACAAACATTACACCCAAAAAGACTGGTTGGAGTAAAAAGATATTTTTAAACACAGATTTATTTAAAGTAACTAATATGTAATACAAGGAATCATAGATTGTATCTGAACTGTATTTGTTAGATGCTAATAGCGGGTTGGAAGCGCCCCTCAGACTACTCTGTGTTTATCTCTCAGGTTTATGTGGCATTTCGGCTCTTTGGGATAGCTCTCAGTCGCCGGGGATTTCTGAGGCCAGCCTTCAGAGACCGCATACCTCGTCTTCCCACTCCATCTCGCAATTCCTTTCACGTGACAAGCCGCTGCTCATACTCCTACCCCACTGCTGGCTCTGAACTCTGCGGGGATGGACACTGAGTCGACCCACTCTGGCTACTCCAGTCGGTCTGGGAGGTCAAACCGCCACGGGTATGTTTCCTGTCTGTCTGTCTGACCTTCAGTTTCTCTGTTGGAATGTTTTTATTTGATCACAACAGAGCCTGTGTTAGATAAGCTTTTCTAGTTTGTTTTTTCATTTGTCGCCCAGCAGATGAGATTAGAGACTAAAATAGATATAAACTAAGCTGGAGATTGATATGTACAAAGCTTGAGGATTAGGGTTATCCCAGCTGTGTGGCCCAAAAATCTTTTTCATTAGTAGAATAAGTCTAGTTCTAAATGAAGGGACTCTTTTTATTATTACTTTTACAGCCCAAGTCCATACTTAACTATGATAAGTTTATATATTTTACTAGACACATTCTTGTATCTCTTTTAGAATAGAATAAAATGGAATAGAATAGACTTCATTGTATTGTCATTACACTGTCACAAGTACAAAGCAACGAAATGTAGTTTGCATCTATCCAGAAGTGCTATAAAGATATGATTATTTATTTACATGTACACATAGACTATGAATGTATTGACTATAAATGGTATGTATAAACAGAGAGTAACTGTAAGAGGCTATAAAATAAATAAACATGAAACTGTATACATCTTATACGGAAAAGTATA
>NW_015151559.1:92766-115276 GCF_000732505.1 Cyprinodon variegatus | reverse complement strand
CAGATGGAGTCATGTAACGAAAGTAATTTTGCCCTTCGATGATTAAAGTATTTCTTAATCCTCGTTGATGGGACAGGTGTTGTGAAGGAAACGGTGCCCAGCTTTGAAAGAGCTCCTGTGTGTCGCTGAATGTGCATCGATGACTGAAAGACATCTTCTGCCTCCATTTATCTGTTTACTACAGTGTGTTGAATGTTAATGTGAATTTAAATGCATTTCAATTACTGGAAAAAAATTGAAGGTGGAATATTAAAAAAAGTGTAATAAACCAAAACTTTCGCTACCCACATGCAGTACCTCTGCGGACCTCCTGTTGAGGACCTCCGATCTATATGGATATTACATAACATTTTCCTGTCTGTTATTCTTGCTTGCCTAATTTCTAGAGATCGAGGCCGAGAAAGACACAAAGGTGGCAGCAGCAAGGACAGCACTCGCTCTGAGAGGTCCGTGGTCATAAATCCGCCTGATACGCCATCCAACGAATCCCCTGTTCAGAATGAAGAGCCACTGCCTGGAGAACCATCAGCAAATGCGGACCCTGGAGATGAAGCACAGGTATCTGCACTTATTCCACACTTCCTTAGATCAGTAAGCAGGATTAAGCTGAAACTAAAGAAATATAGCAACACCAAAAGAAGTGGAATTTATTTTTTTAATTACGAAACATGCGCTCTAAAAATGTCCCCATTGTAATCACATTATTTTTAGAGCAAATCCTGTTAATCCTCATAGGAACTTGGTATAGTGACCCAATAAACTCATGCTCCTAACACAGCTGGCTGCCCACTGCCTTATATAAAACAACAATGGTCCTGTAAGATCAAATAGGTCAGCCGATAAGCATCTCTCTTGGAAGCAGAGACGGATTTGTAGTCGGCGCTGGGTTGCACTGTGAATGCTGTTGATGCCGTGTGAGTTTGGCTCTATAAAAAGGACATAATGAAACCAGCAGAAGTCGTTAAGTGAGGCCGAAGCAAGCTGATGAAATTAGCTTTTCATTTCCAAACAAGAAAATAAATCCCTGATCATGCTCTTATAAAAGAGGATTGGAGATGCTTTAAATATGAAGATCATGTTGCAAAGAAATTATTCAAATTGTTGGCAGAGCCATATATAAGAGGCTTAATGGCGGCTCATTGTGCCACAGAGTTAGAACAAAAACTGGAAACAGCCTGTCTGTTTTCCTAAAAAAATGACTTCCTTTTTTCTTTATTCTCACAGAGGCACCCCCCGTAAGAAAACAGTCTGTTGTTTTTACATATTAGGCTACAGGTGTTTCCCAAAATCTCTCACTGTTTTGCACTAAAGCTAAACGAGTTGCAAAGAGGAAAAATATGTGGGTAAAGAGAAGTCGAGTTTCTGTTTATCTAGCACTTTCCAATGGCCTTCACAGTGTCTCTGACCTACATTAAATGGATTTAAATATCAAAACTATTTTTCATTTTATGAGTTAACATTTATATTAGAGAGCTGTTGAATTCATATATAAGCTATTAAACTGGCTCTAAGTTTGTCTTCAGTCTCATGTTTTGATATTTCTTTAGAGGTTGTAGATTTTCCCTCTCTGTGTTCAGTGTGCCCTTCTGGCGGCATAGTGACATTCCACACATTCCCCACTGGCATGTGATGGTCTGCTTGCGGCTCCTATCCTTTGTCGATGGTGTAAGGTGATCAGCCATTGTGCTGCATCTTTCCAAACAGAAAAAATGTGACCAAATGGAAAAGCAGAATTCACAGCCCTTTCGTTACTATCTACCAATTTCACCATATCCACTCTATCCTGGACTTTTAGAAGCAGCGAACGTCGGCAGGCAGAGCTGATGAAATACGAACTGGTAGCCAATGGATATAGACTGTTATTAGCCTGGGTTTCCTGCCAAATGCCACTTTGGAGAAAACTGATATGAATAATCCTCCTTTTTTGTTGCATGCACAGCATAGGGATATGCTCTTAGAGTGGAGTTATAGTGAGTCATAGTGAGTCTGCTACTGCTGAGCCTGTCCATGCTGCTTTGTGAGAGACTTTGTGCCAGGAGGAAGCAGCTTTAGTTTCCTCGCACTGTTAACTCAAGCAACACCAAAGCATATGTTACCCTTATAGGGTTTTACTATTCGTCTCGTTTGCTTTCTGCCTGTAGAAGTCAACATCCCTACTCGCAATCTTTAGACATGAACAGCTTGTAATTTGATGTTAAAAAACATACCTAAACATTAAAGGAAGGCAGTCATTTACAGAAAAGAAAAAGCTCTCTATCATATGTGGCACTGAACCTTTTCCAACAAAAACAACCGACATGTAGCGCTGCATCCGGAGCAGCACAGGGCTGAGGCATTGTTGATGGCAGCATTAGAGTATTTGTTCTGTTACTGTGCTTTAATGGTGAAAGTAAGCTGATTTTTCACTTTCACTCTCTGCCAGATTGAAATATTCTATATTTATCATTATATTTACCATGCAGTGTTTGACAAATCACTATTGATGATTATACCATAATCATCAATAGTACTTCATAGTGATTTTTTACCCGACATACCAAAACAAAGATAAATTCTTAAGTGTAAGGATATTATTTGTATTTTTTTCCATGTTTCTCAACAAATGAAAATCTAAAAAAAAAAAATCCACTTTTGCATAGAATCAAAATGAAGCTTAAAGCTTTAGAACAACTTTTTCTCTGCAATTACTGCAGCAAGTCTGTTGGGACGTGTTTCTATCTAGAGATCAAAATTGTTGCTCAGCCTATTTTTACAAAATGACTCCAGCTTACTTTGATTGGATGCAGAGGGTTGGCAAATGACCCATCCCCTGCAGAAGGCACCACCCCTGCCTGCCCAGAAAAAACTATGTCCACTTTCTCTGATCAGCAATTGGCTGATGTAAGGCAAAATGTGATAATTTCTTTAAGCACCTAGTCTGCTCAGTGATAGGAAATTATCTTTTTTTGGCTACAGAAAATGTCTAAGTAACAAAAAAGTGATTTTGGCTACAAGGGATCTCAGACTTTTTTCATTCAGCCTAAAGGCAAGTTGATAGTCTTTCTTCCAGGTTAAAAAACAAAAAAACAAAAGACAAAAAAAACATATTTCCTACGGTAAATATGTCCACAGCTGCCTATTGAAAGGTTAAAAAAAAACGTTGTTTTTGCAACTTCTTCAGTTTTTTTTCTCAGAATTGTCCTCTAGCCTCACCCATATTCACATCAACTCTGATCTACGTCTCCATCTTTGTTAAAGAAAACCATCGCAACAGCATGATAATACCACAACCATGTTTAACTATAGAGACTGTCTGCTCACAGTCGTACACAGCATTGCATCATTTGGTCAAACAGTTCAGGTTTGTTCAAACAAACCTGTTAATGTTTGCTGTGTCTCATTCCTTGGCTGAGAGGACATTTTAAAATACACCTTTGTTTCAACACCTGTTTTATTCTAGCCTCCTTTAGAGGAGTTGCAGAGGTTTACAGCTCTGCAGGTTACTGCAAACCTCTTGTTCGCTTCTCTGAATAATTGCTATCCGTGCCATGCATTCAAGTTCAGTTAGAAAACCATGTCTTGGAAGGTTTGCTGTTGTGCTTACTTTACCTTTATCATGTGGCATACTGTTCTG
Source organism: Cyprinodon variegatus (assembly GCF_000732505.1). Lineage (NCBI taxonomy): Eukaryota > Metazoa > Chordata > Actinopteri > Cyprinodontiformes > Cyprinodontidae > Cyprinodon > Cyprinodon variegatus. Next base: position 111,663 of record NW_015151559.1, on the reverse strand, counting down.
TCCTAACTGAGACATCCTAAGCATGGAGAACAGTTTTATGACCTAACTTCTCCACGACGGTGTCCATGACCTGTCTACTGTTGCTGGCTCTTTATGATGCTGTCTGTTCAATAATGTTTTCTTACAAAACTCTGAGGCCTTCACAGATCAGCTGCATTTATAACGATGAAGTGAGCCTTATTAATGAAATCTTACTTACTAAGATGTTCCTGAAGGAATTTAGTTGCAAGGGGGTAAAAACCCTTAATGCAAATAACTTTTCAGATTTACTTTTTCCAAAGTTTTGACCCGATCATAGTTTCTCAATTATGTGCAACTGAATGGGAATGTACTATCCTATACAATCCAACTAAAACACATTGAAATAAAAACACTCTTAGTGTTTCTATAACATGACAAAATCTGAAAAACTTTGAGGGACACCAATACTGTAGCATGGCATGGAAAAATCACATCCGGTTTTACCAAATCATATTTTATGCTAATCTGTTAGCTTAATCAGGCACACAGTACCACGTTAGTAGCAAGGCTGAGATGGTTTCTGGCAAATTTAATAAATGCAGAAATAATAGACGAGGAACTCAGGATCCAAAACTAGGAGACACCAGGGAGAAACATAAATGAGGAATGAAGAGAATCCAGCAATGAGGAACTGCAGAGGAGGACTATACTGTATACTCTGACTCTGACACTATCAAAGAGAACAAAGAGAAGAGTAATCAGTTAATTGGGAGCAGGTGTGGACAGAAACAGCTAGAAAGGAACTAAGCATTGTATCCAGGGTACATGTCATTTTATTTTACATTCCTGATAAAGAATAACATTTCTTGTTTCTATTATAAGACCCTACTGAAAATAGGATGACTGGAGAAAGAAACAAAAGAAAAAAGCTTGAAAGAGAATGGATTTGGTCTTAAAAGACGCCACCGTTCCAATGAAAATGTCTGTTTCATTCATTAGGCTTACAGACACTACAGGATGTAATACGTCTGCACCCCACTCTCCCTCAACCTTTCCTTCTTTCTGCTCTTCTGCACTTGAATTGCACCGTACCAACTGCCATCCCCCTCTCTGACTTCCCTTCCCTCTGTATCCTTTTTTTTCATGCTCATTTATCTTCTAGCTCCCGTTGGCATCCCATCCTCCAGCAAGGCTGAGTTAATTGGCTGTTAACTGCAGAGAAGAAAAGAATCTCTACTCATTTGGTGTCTTTCTGCAGTTGTAATTTAAGATTTCACCTTCTAAAATTAGAACTATTGCTTTCTTCATTTGTAACGGTTAATTCAACCTCTTAATGACCTAAAATTACTCTTTATGCAGAGGTATAAACACCCCCCAGACAGATGATCATTTAGGTGACCGTCTGTGGTCTCGTTTTCCAGCAGCTCCGCAGTGATCTCTGGTTGTGCGTGCAGCCTGATGTGCTTTGGTGTATGTGTGAGTGCAGACGTGTGATGATATGAAGGCTGATTTGTTCGGTTTGCCATTTTTTCCAGCCCTCATCCATCCGTGCCTCTGCAGCTGCTGCTCCAATGAATGGTTGTAGTTGGCAAAACACAGCAGCACTCGTGGGAACAATAATTAGCTGCCTGAATCAATGACAGACAAACAAAAAAAATACTTCCTTCACATTTACTCTGCCTGTCTCTTTGCTGGAGTTGGAAATATATTTGCCTTAATACGGCTCAGCTGTTCACATAGTTATTCATATTTAGAGATAATAATTTATAATGATGGACATGCAAATCTGGGGCATTTGTTGTTGTCATGCATACAGTAGCCATGCTTTATAAATTAAGCTGCGTTTGAATCTTCCTGCACACCCTAATCTGTTTATTAAGTTGATCCAGATAGATTTTCTAAGCCTTAAAACTATAAGGTGAAAAAAAATAGCAACATAAACTTTTTTTTATGTATGTCTTATGGATTATTAGAAGAAATATTCCTGTATTCCACCTTTTCAAAACAGCTGTGTGTCCCATTTGATCATGAAATGGCAGTAGTTTCTTAAAATCTCTGACACACCTAGCTGCTGCTGCTGGGTTTGTCAGCCCAATAAAAATGTTCTATGTTTATGTTTTCAGAATATCCAATTAAATCTCTAGTTTGAGCTACAAGATGGAACACAGTGTTGAAAGAAAAACCTGGAGTATCTCAAGTTATTTCAACCTGGAGAGACTCAGACAGAGAAAATCTGTGATTAAAAGGGTTTTATTGACATGAATGGAATAATTTCTTTGGCGCTTGGGCCCTGGCAGAAGACTTAGATGCTATAAATCGACACTTGCTATAATGATTAATCTAGGAGAAGGATTAGAGTAGTCTTCATCCCGGGGCTTGGACACTGGTGGTTGAATTAACAGAGGATCAGTGGGACTGAGAATAGTCTGAGAGTGAAAGATGGGGCGGAGGTGGGTAAAAGTTTGCTAATGTGAAGGAGAGAGATGCTAGGCCAGGAGCTAAATAAAGGCTTCTGAGAAGGTACAGCCCTGAGTTGATTGGCTGAGTCTTGAATGTGGGACATCACAATTGGTTCATGTGAACCTGATAAGAGTCTTCCAGATTTAATTTTACGATGGTATATTAGCTCAGAAGTCAGATCTCAGAGCTTCAGTAGGAAAGCGGATTGCTGTGCTCTGGCTAAACAAGATTATAACTATGGTTGCAGCCCTTCCTTTTCAAATCGTACCCTAGATTCATGAAAGCAGATTACATTTGGTCTGTCCCTGTTCCCTGCATGTTGTAATCTTGTAATTTCATTGTTTATTATGAAATATTTCCATGACTTAGTAAAAAGCATTTGAAAATATTTGAGCATTTCTCCAAATATTCCACCTGCCACTTTTAATGCAGGGTGTATTTCAGCAGACCTTTTCTGACTTTGCATTTATGACTTCCTAGTAGAAACACAATTATTAGGTATAACTTGTAAGTTTTATATCATTTAGGGAAACAGTAGTTTTTCTCTATGAATGTGCTAATTTTGCACTTTATACTTTAACCTATTCTTTTTCTAACATTGGAAACTTATGAGCAGTGTTTATTCTCTTTGCTCTGGCAAAGCAGCCATGCACTGTTTGGTTGTTGCTAATGCTATGATCAAATCTATGTTATTCTGATGTTTCCATTTATGCACTCCCTTGTCAGGTTGATATGCCTCTGTTTAATTGGACGCAGCTGATAAATGTATTTATATACATCCTATTTCAGACCTCTCTGAAATTAGCATTTCATCTGTATTCCTTTATATTAATATTTATTTTTTTATGAACTCAGAAATCATATGTGTGAAAGTTTGTTATAATACAGCATAAGGAATGAAAAAAACAGGTCAAGTTTTGAACATTGAAGTTATTTCACAGCTGTGATGGACCCTGATTTATTTACCTGATTTATTTAACATGTTCTCTGATTTTAGGTTAAATAAAGCCTGTTCTTTTATATATTTGTGTTAAAAAAATTATTTGTTAGCTGGTTGTTAAATATGCAGGCAGAGGAAAGGAAACGTTTGTAATGAAACTCTTAAGTGTTTGGGTTAACTGAGTCAGAGCCTTACTGATTCGATCTGAAGCCGGCCCCAGCAGAAATAATCTTCATTTTAAAAAGGTCACCAGCAAACATCCAATAACTGGTTTTGAAACCAAATACAATATGTGGGGTAGAATAAGCAGGATAAACTTGACCCGATTAATACAAACATCTGTTTCCACAAAACAAAAGCAAAGTAAACCAATTTATCAATGTTAAATTAGCTGTTTATCAAACATAGTATTTTTCCTCTGTGAACCTGTTTGTTTTCAGACCTAAAGAGTTGATAAACCATTTAGAAAGGACTTGTATGACAATACCAAGTCGGCTGAAATTATTTAAAATATTTGGTTTTAATCTAAAATATATTCAAGAAAGAGATTAGGCATTTATTTCTATCACCCTAGAAAAAAGCTTTCAGATTAAATTCTAAGCAATTGGTACTGCAGTGACCAGTAGTGGAGCCAGAGCATTTTTATAAGGATGGCCGGGTGCCAAAGCCAGTTCAGGGTCGAGCTCCACTAATCACACTGTACTAAAGCAGAAAATGAACCAGTATAAATTACTGAAGACAGACCAAGTTTTCATTAGACTCTGTCAAATAAATCTACACCCATATGAACATCTGTGCTGTCTAAATGAATCATTTATGGTGCCCACATTAAATGAGCAGTTGTTCCTAGACTACAAGATGACTTCAGGGACAAATCACTTTTCCTTCTCCCCCACAACACACACAAACCAGTTCTCAAAAGAGTCTTAATTCTGTATTTTTTTACCTTAAATCTTAGTATACTTATGAGAATAATTCATTGTCACATTTTTTTTTTCTCATTTGGGGTGAATTTACTGATAATTGAAATGGCAGAGAGAATCACTGCTGCCACCCTCTGGTTTAGAGAAGAACTGCTTGTTGTGAATGCGGTGAATTCGATTCATCATGAAACAGCTATTCATGCAGTAAGGCTGGCCAGTGATTGGCTTTAGGGGGCCACGGCCGCCACTCCCTAGTTCCACCCCTGGCAGTAAGTGAGAGCCATTTTTCATACACAGAGAACACTTGGAGCAGCAGTGAACCTCTTCAGAAGTGCCCAGTCTATAAAGACCACTATGAGTGCACAGTGATAGATGCTGCAGGAGCTCACTACAGAACCCAGAACAGTTAAAGGATTGCACATCTCATTTAGCTCAGTCAAGGTCACAGTAATTAAAAGAAACGTGACTTTGGCTCCTTTACCAAAAATCCTGAAGCAGAGTGCTTTGCCATAATCTCTTAATCTTTGATTATCCAACAGATATAAGCGATTTGTTCACATGACTTTATTATGAAATTAGATGTATTAAAGGATTGCAATGACTGTTAACTGTTTATAGTCAAGAGTCTGATGAATATCTTCCCCTATCCTTCACTTATTTTATTTTATTTTATTTTAGGATGATAACTGGGGAGAAACCACCACAGCTGTTACAGGAACCTCTGAGCTCAGCATCTCCCAGGAGGAAGTGGTTGGCCTTGGAAAAGAGATCCAGGATCGAACCCAGGGCTTCCGGCGCTATCTCCCCCTGGCAGTTGGCTCCTGTGTGGGTCTGCTGGTGCTGGCCACACCTTTGGTCTTCCTGCTTCTCCCAGTAGTGATGTGGCCTGACAGACTGCAGGCTTGTGGTGCAGCTTGTGAGGGTCTCTTCCTCTCTATCTCCTTCAAAATCCTCATCCTGCTTGTTGCCGTTTGGGCCTTGTTTCTGAGGCCAAGCCGGGCCTGCCTGCCAAGGGTTTGTGTGTATCGGGCCTTCCTCACCACTCTCACACTGCTGCTCACCATGTCCTACTGGCTTTTCTATGGAGTCCGAATCCTAGATGCACAGGTAGGCTTTAGACAGAGCAGTTATCTTTACAAGTTTCAAATAGATATTCATTTTACACTTTATCTCGTTTTAAATAAGGATTATCCAAAATGTATGTGTGTCATTATTCCATGTATTAGATAGCCACAGTGTCTGAGAACTCTAGCTATGTCAAAATATATAAAGATAAACACGGTGCATATTCGATACAGGGAAAAAATCACAGTCAATGCCCAGTGCTTTCTGTATGTTTACAATCATCGAGTATTCGTCATGCCATGGTAGCCAGCCAGGGCCTCATGCAGCGTGAGGAAGTGCAGAAGGAGACGTCGTAAACAAGGAAAGTGGGTGTCAGCTTCTGGCAGGCAGAACTGTTGGCACAGGAAGATAATCATATCCATGAACACTTACTTTAGAAAAATATACACTACAACTAAAAATTAATTGAAGAGTTGTATTGGCGTAGACTTAAGAATATGCAATTAAAAAGTTATTTGTAATTGAATATATATAATATATATATTTGTCATAAATTACATCATACTAACTAAGACACTGTTCCCACTGACATAAAGTAGCTTTTGTTGTTAGTGTACTTTAGTAATATGACAAAGATTACTTATCATTATTATTTTTCACATACTTTTTTTTACAATTATTTGTTTCAAGTGATCAAATAATTGTAAAAATTAAGACTAGCATAACTGTTATCCGTTTAAATATTATTAAAACAGCTGGAATGCTGTTCATAAAGCTTCATAATTTACACAACACTCTATGAATTTAAAGTGGGCTTTTTTATTTTTTTGCTTTGTATTATTGTCGTTCTTTCAAACCCAAATCTGCTTGAGCTTGACGTCAGGAAATTATGGCCCCATGATCTGCATCAGGTTTTCTGGTAAAGAGCAGAGTTTACGGTTTCAATACCAAGTCGTCCAGGTCCTAAAGCAATAAAGCAGCCCCAGATGATCGCAGCAACATAAGCCGTCCTTTGCTGTAGTTGAGCTTTGGGTTCATCTTTAAGGAACTTTAAAATACTGTCTAGTCTCTGTAAATAAAATTAATGGAAACATCAGCACCCAACGTAGGAAGAAAATGATAAGGATTTTTATCACTGTACTTTCAGAACTATCTCTTAAAATCTGTTTTGTTAAAGAAATTTATCTATTTACATTTATTCGACCTTTTTTTTTTTGGTTCCCTCAGGATGAAGATTACCACGGTATTGTTCAGTTTGCAGTGTCCCTGGTGGACTCCCAGCTGTTTGTACACTATTTGGCAGTCGTACTGCTGGAGCTCCGCCACATCAGACCTTGCTACAGTGTGTGTGTAATCCGCTCCACAGACGGAGAGACACGCCACTACAACATTGGGCAGCTAAGGTACGGAGTGTTGCTAGAACTGTAAAAATGACCCTCAGTCCACGCTAAGACGCATGCCGTCTAGTGGGTAGACTCTTTATGCTGGAGTATGAGTGCAGTTAGAGGGTCATAGTTGCAGGAAAGACTGACAAAGGCTGAAAGCGAGACACTCATGAATTTCTGTTTGTGTGAGGGCTTAGAGTGCAGTACATGGCACGCTTTTTGTGTATCTATAGCTTTTTAAGATGATTGGAAATTATGTATGAATCATGAAGATGACAATTACAGTGTTACTGGACCTAATTGATTCTGAATGGTTTTGAAAGATGGTACAAATGGACTGGATGAGAAAACGGATTGAAATATGAAATAAAAAGGAAACTTGTAAACATATTCTTAATGTTTTGTCAGAAATGATATAGAATGGTGCTGATAGAAAAAGCAGAAAATGCAATTCACTGAGCAGAGAATATATTCGTCAGACACTGACTGCAGCACATTGACTAAAATGTGTCTCCATACAAGTAACAATCGTATTCATTCGAATTTATCTGTGCAACAAAACTCTCAATTTTAGGGCATCCATGCATAAGATATATGAAAACAATTAGAATATGTTTAAAAGTTCCCTTTTTGTTCATATTTCAATCCTTTTCTCATAAGTGTACCACAGGGGAGGCAATTTCTGCAGCCAGATATTTCTCGGGGTAGGTTTAGGTGAAAATGGGGACGAGCACGTAGGACGGCCTTATGAATGATTGATGATTAGGATGACCACCTATTTAGATGATCCACCCAGAAATAAAAGATCGTCCTCAATACCTTTAATGTTTACTGTCTACTAAATAGATTTTGAGAAGTGTTTCCTCTGTCGGAGTCTATTGTCAAATAACTTTTACATTTGTATACAATTCTGTCTTAGCCTTTAAAAGCAAACGAATTTGCACATAAACTTACAATATGACCTGTCTGATCATATATTTCAAATAGTAAAAAAGTTACTGAGTACATAAGTAGCCTTTACAAAACACAGTTTTAGCCCAGCTACGTTTTGCTTTTGTTCAAATAGAAATATGTTGACTTTGTGCTACTTGAACTTGAGTACAGTTTTGTGGCACTCTATGCACCTTTGCTTTTATAAAAAGTGAGTTTTGTTTTGTTTGTTTTTTTGGAATAATTAATCACACATCAATTTTACAATATGGAAATATAAATTCCTTAATAGGAGGAATCCAAATTACTCCTTTTTTAATTTTTAGAAAATATTGAAGAATAAACTTTAAAATTGAAAACACGTAATTTACAGCTAAATACATGAAAATGAATTTTCTGCAGATATAAGGTAAAACATATCTGCTAAAATCAGTCTTCCCCATCACCTTTACCTTCCTCTACATCCCTTTTTGTTTAAAGCTGCAGGCTATAGAGTCCTTGTTTAGCTGGATTGCCATGTCATGCTTGGTTGGTGGTTTTGCCATACTTATATTTTCAGTCTTTGATGATCAGTAAAACATTTTTCTATGAACTAAGCGTACTGCAAACATATTTATCACTTTATCCAAGACCTGTCTCCTGTTTTCCTTGGTCAATGATTGATTTCCTTGAAGGTCAATCAGTTTCTCTTGAAAGCTTCTGAAGTATTCGCAGAATATTACATTTCCACAGAGGGGTTTTATTTGTATTGTAAATAAGTACAAAGTGCTAAAACTGTAAGTGATATAAGTGGCAACAATCAAAGATTTTTTTTAATGCAAAGTTAGAAAACCAGGTAACATGGAAGATTGTGTAGATTTCATACTAAAAGTTGGAAGTAGGGAGAAATGTTGCGTTTTGCAGTGAAAAAAGATCTGGATGAATAAAACAGTTTGTAGATTTCTCAGTGCGAACCTTTCCTTTATACATCCCAATTTGCAGAAATTTAAACACAGCTGGAGGAACTGCTAGGCGTGGACATTTACCACCAAAAAATGAATACAGATGCAATATGTATGGCTGGAAGGCACCCACCGTGTGTCAAAATAACCAAGGCAACAATGCTGTCAGGATGTCACAGACAGACTTTGTGAACAAATGTCAGGGGAATTTATTACAGGCAACCAGCAACTTATTAAATGATATCAGCAACTCACTAAAAAGTCTTTTAGCTCCATTTTGTGTCGGTTAAAATCCAAGAGACACTTTCTAGCTGCTTAACTGTACTATTGTGCTGATTGGACTCACCTGGTTTAATCGCTGGGCATTACAGATACATGGCATAGAGATGACATAGTGCCTCCCACCCCTGCTAAAAACTAAACAAACTGAAACCCATCACCCTAAAATTATGGTTTCAGCTCATTAATTATTTTTTTTTTTTTCTCTCTAATTTCTCTACTGTAACAAAATGTTTTGCTCCTAGTGGATTTTAGGTCAGTATCAAAAAATCTTGCTGTCTAAAAACTCTAATTATATATTCTCATTCTTCTGTCATGCAGCATTCAGCGAGCCGCTCAGACCATTCTGGAGTATTATTACAGAGATTTTCCCCTGCACAACCCTGCTCTCCTGTCTGCCTCTAAACACCGTACTGCCAAACACCTGGCCGGCCTGAAGGTCTACAATGTGGACGGTTGGTCACCTCATATGAAAAAGGATTATTGTAGTGTCATCCATAATGTCTCGATAGATCATATGCAGGTTGAGGTACAATTACTGCATGAGATTTTAACATGGTTTAGAAAAATCTTCATAGCTGACCAAAAGAAAAGAAAAAGTACAAGAAAAAAATTGACAAATCCCCATGACCATACCTGTCTAAAAATTTTAAAGATTACCTCCAATGTCACACAATGCCCTATTTTATAGTTTAGATGCATCATCTGTACTATAGTTTCTACTGCCAGTTCAAAGAGTATTGCCTGCTAAGCTTTCTGCCCCATGCCTTACATTTTTCCTCCCCACAGCCACGTGTGCCTGTTCTTTAATGTCATATATTGTACTCTTTGCTTCGTCTAAAAGGATCTTCGGCTCACTGCCCATTAATCCTCAGACCGCTGTAGATTTCTTTATCTTCAGTATAAAAAAACAGTGCACCCTCTCCCCCATCCCTATCACATCTCAGCGGAAAGCCCTCTAGGGGGCCATGGAATTTCATGCCTTAAATAATTCATCAGAGAAATGCTAGTTTCTCACATTCTCCCACATCTCTCCTTCCTCCCTCTCAGCCTGTCTCCAGCTCTGCCTGCTCTGTCCCTTTTTCCTTTCCTGTCAACCCCCACCCATGCTTGTTCTTTCCTTTTCATTCATCCACACTCTTATTTTAGCACATATATGTAGGCCAGGAGGTAAATTGGCTGTAGAAAAATAATCTTTTTTTAGAGCAGCATTTAGTCTCTCTGACATACTGATGCATAATAACACATATATGAATAATATATATCCCCACCTGACCTGCAGCATTAGCTCTGTACCTGCATGCTTAGAAATAGCAAATGCACCAATATTGAAACCTCATGAACATGAGGCATGCCTCAGCATGAGCTCCATTAGTCAAGTCATTACATGGACTATAATCTTTGATGTGCAAAATTATGTTTATTCTCCACAAGCCACTCTCAGTGAGTTTTTTTGCCACATACTGGTGAAGATTCTCAGTCATCCAGGTCATACTCATTCCAAAAAAGATTCCTTTCCACTACCACCTCAACACCCATCGCTATGCACGGGACCAAAAAATCTCCCCTGCTTAGACAGGCCAATAATGACCCTAACGACTCCCTTTCCAGAGGCATAGACCAGTATCGGGTATTGCAGGCCAACAACAACCTCAACGACTCCCCATTACTAAGGGGTGGACCTGTTCTTTGGTTCAATTTGCATGTTTTCTAAGCAATAACAAGACTTTGTTGGGCTACTCTATAAAGCCTGGGACATATTTTGAATTGAAAAAGCTTCCTGGATGGGAAGGGAAACTAACCTGACAACAGCCAGATGCATGTCTCGCTCCGCCTAGCTCCACTCACATACATCTGGGAACCCACTCATTGAAAGTGATTTCCCCAACCGAATTTATGGTCTGTCCAATCAGGACGCAGCGCGGGTGTGTCCTGGAGTGGAGAAGCGACCGTGAGATTCCAACAACAATGGCGGCTCGCATTGAGCGTTAGCATTGATGCTGGTATTTCTTCTGTGTTGTCCAATCTATCTAATATTGTTTCATTAAAAGAACATCAGAGAACGGCTTTGAAGGCTTTTGTTGGTGGAAACGATGTTTTTGCCCTTCTCCCGACCGGATTTGGCAAGAGCTTGATCTACCAAATGGCTCCTCCTCTCACAGCGTCACGGGTTAGCTTCGGTGTGAGTGGTTGAAATAGCACGTCAATAAAGATGACAGACAAGTGGCTTATCCAATCATATGCAAGGAGTTTTGATAAGGCCCAGCCTTCAGTAAAGGCAATTCCTATGGCGGGTTCCCAGATGTATGTGAGTGGAGCTAGGCGGAGCGAGACATGCATCTGGCTGTTGTCAGGTTAAAGGGAAACATCTTCAAACTTAAAAAAAAAAGTCAAGTGGTTTGTTTTTTACCTTTTTTGGAATATTTGCATCATTTAGAAAGAAATTTACCTTAAAATTTTGCTAAAAAACTGTCAATTAGACAAGATTTCCATACTATCAATCTCCTATCAGAGACTTTCATACCTCAAACTCAGTTTTTCCCCAAAACAAGTGAACCTAGATGGTTATAATCCTGAACTGAAACATTCCTGCTCATTAATTTCCCCTGTAATTAGATCTGATTTCTCTCCATGCTCATTCATCACTGGTGGTATATTCTGCTGCAGGGTCAGGAAGTTGCTTTCCTTCAGGTCACACTGATATAATCAGTTTGCCTCTGTTCTGTCCTGGATTTAGCCCCAGGGAGCACGGCTGCAGCTCAGCCCACTAATGGAAATCAGTCACGGTCCATGGTTACACCTGCTGCAAAACGCAAAGACAATGCACACAGCGAGCTGTACTATGAAGAGGCAGACTATGAGAGGAGAGTTCGCAAACGCAGAGCCAGGTGGGTCACAAAGTCTGCATGGACTCGGATACACAGGAGATGGGAAGATACATCTTTAATTTACACCTGAACCTCATCACAAAGGTTTTATGGCATGTATTTGTACTTTCACCAGAAATTTAAACCCATATAGATTTCTGTTACATTTGTAGCAGATCAGACCCTTGGGTCAAAACCTTGTTAAAAATCTTCCTAATTGGAGTCCTGGAAGCCAGGTTAAAAAGAGAAGAACACTGTAGGACATTCTCCCTGTGGTGGCATGGATTTTCTAACAGCCAATTCCAAATCCATTGTCACAGATCCACTGAGGCTGAGCTGCTTTTCACAGGAATGTAACAGGATTTATGTTTGGGGGGTTTGGGAAAAAGGGATAAGGTAGAGCCTGCTGCTAATGAGGTCAGAGAATATACTACAATGGCGACGGTATCTTTTTTTTTTTTTATGAAAATGTTAATGGAAAAGGGTTTAAGGAGAACCAGACAATTTTCTGAGAAAATAAACACTTTTAACATGTATGTATCATCTTTACTCAAAGTTCCTTTCAACTAAACTAAGCATCATCTAGGATACAGATGTATGAGAAAAATTAAAGTATCAGCAGTGTCTTTGGTGTAATTCAAAGTCAAGTCAAACTGAGTGCAGATTAATTTTGTTTTTATGAGCTACTTGAATTCATATTTAGAGCCATGCCTATTGGTCAATATGGGTTAAAAGCACACAAAACCAATCCACTCTTTTAAAATCAATCTTTTATTTAATAGAGGATTAAACTTACCCTCAGTCAGCCAGCTGTTTTTTTCTTTTAATTTAGATCTAAGAGACCATGTTTACAATTGAAGAACGTAAACTCTTGTGTCTGGTGAATTAAATCTTTTTTGATTTAACCATATTTTTTATTTCGTTATACTGTAAAAAATCCAGTTCTTTTAATTAAAATCTGTTTTTTCAAAAAGATTCTGATGTGTTTTTTACAACTCCAGGTTCTGTGATTTTTATTATTATTATTTTTGCTCTGGCTGTATAATTTTTTATTAGTGGTAAATAATCATTTTAAATGCTATTTGTGTATTAAAGATTGTTTCTGTAGAAATTGTGATTTTTCTTTACTTTTCGTATGAAACTCATTTGACACAAAAAATAAAGCACTTATGCGTTCCTGCAAATCTTTTGTTGTCACAAGTACCTCAGATTGGATCAATATACAAATGTCCAAACTGAAAGGTAAATCCTGTTTTTGTTGTTAATCAGGCTGGTGGTCGCCGTGGAAGAAGCTTTCACACATGTGCGACGCATGAAGAAAGAAGACGAGAACGCTACACCGTCCGACATCATGGATGTGCGTGAAGCCGCCCTTGCTATATTTCCCTCAATGGCTCGTGCGCTGCAGAAATACCTCCGCACCACCAGGAGGCAGCATTGCCATAGCATGGAGAGCATCCAGAAGCACCTGGCTTTTTGCCTAGTCAATAATATGAGTCCTAAGGTAAGTCTGGCTTGTTATTTATTATCATATTGAAAAATACTTTAGAAACATTTATTTAAACGTCTGTTTTGCTAAAAAAAAAAAAAAAAGAAAAGAAAACTTTATGAATTTTTTTTTTTCATGTGTTTAAAATCTAGTTATTAATGTACATCCTGAGTATGACTTTAACCTTTTTATTCTCTGTCCAGGCCTTCCTTGAGGCCTACCTGGCACCCGGTCCAACCCTACAGTACGGCCCTGAGCGCTGGATGGCTGATCAATGGACGCTGATCAGCGAAGCCCCCGTCACCAGTGGGGTTAAGGAGGGGTCAGAGTTCCTGCTAAAGTGTCTTGATTTTAGTTTAGCAATCACAGTCAAGGGCATCCCTTACATCCGCTTGACTGAAGAGTACATCGACCCCAAGTCTCATAAGTTTATACTGCTGCTCCAATCAGAAACCTCCGTTTAGTAATAGGACGGTGGAGTGGCGCTGCCGCTCGGTCCAAACCCAGAACTGTGACTGATATCTGAACTTTTCAAAAATCCCTTTTTGTACCGTTTTTTGTACTTCTGCTTGTTGTTTATCCAATTAACTATCTTGTCATCACGAGGGACTGGATCAATTGAAAAGCATTTGTTTCAGCAGACGTTTGCAGGGCTCCGTTTAGTTATTCCTCTATGCACTACAGACGACCCTCATAAACATCTGCGGTGCCTTGAGTCGCATTCCTTTTGGATTGTTTTAGATTTCTTTTTTCTTATAAACCACACATTTTTGTGTATTTCATGGGGATTTCTTTAATGACAGACAACATATGGCACAGCTACAATCCTGCAACTTTTTGAGGTACCCCATTTTTAACACACCTGAATCAAATGAGTGGATTGTTATCCTGCCTTTGCTGAGCTACATGAGGGGATTAAACCGTTAGAGTCAGGTTTGTTAGAGAGGACTTGACATATGTACCCCTTATGTAAAAGGAAAAGCACCCGTGCTTCATTTTTTTTTTATTTTATCTGTAAGTCTGAAATATTTATTAAAAAAATATTATAATTGAACTTTATTGATCTCACACTGCAGATATTTACCTCTGCATTTAACCGATCCCCTTGGGAAGCAGTGGGTTCTTCCCAAGTTTTAACCGGGAAATGCATTTGAATTAAGGTTTTAGACCTTTCAGGAAATAATCCCCACATCACCTCTGACAAAGCTTCCCTGTCCCTCAGGTAGAAAATCCTCCTCATAGCATATTGCTACCACCACCATGTTTCACTGATGGGATGTTTTAACACGGTGAGATGCTCCATTAGTTTTCTAGAACAAACTGGTGGCCTGTAGAGAAGATTTTCTACATATTTGCTGTGTCCCCTAGAAATCAAATAATTTCTTCTTACCTCTCTTGCCGATTTGTGTCGACATGACCAATATTTGTGTTGTCGGGACTGACCTGAGTGAAGGATCTCTGCTGATTGGCTGATTCTTTCAATTTCATAAATACCATCCTTTTAGTGATATACTGTAGGACAGAATACAAATGCATGCTAGCTTTTTTGAGTCGTTGATTTTTTTCAAATATAGAAATTCTTTTCCTTCCACTTAACAATGATTCGTTGCCGAGTGTTTGTCTGTCGCATTACAGTCCCCACAACAACACATTAAAGTTTGTAGTTTTGTAGTGATAAAATGTAAAGCCATTCAAGGGGTGTGAACATATTTTCAGGCCACTGTATCTTTGATTAGTTTGCATAAGTCATTGTGTGCCTAGGTGCTGCGAGAAGGTTTCTCAATAAGAACAAAAGAGGAGTTTCTCCCTGTCCTCAGCATTTTCATAGAGGTTTATTTCATGTTTTTCTCGGGTGATTTCTTTATAAAATGATTTATTTTTACCAGAACTGTACTATACTACCCCAAAGTGTTTAGCCATGTCTTATTTTTTATGTTTTACTTAGACAGTAATCTTTTAAAAAGGGTCGCTTCCTGCAGGTTTTTTTAAAAGCTTTCAATGTTTTGGTGGGGTTTTCAAAGTCCAAAGGAAAGGTATGAACAACCATCTAAAAGCTTAACTATTGATCACAAGAAATTTAAAAGATCACAAAGTAAACATGACCCATTTAAAAGAAAATATGAAAAATGTGCTGTTCAATACTTTTGCACAGTACTTCTTTTTTAATTGTAGCAGTTACCATGTATTACAGATGTACAGTATTTATATGTAAATACACTTTTCTCCCATTTTACTTTTTGTATAACAGTTGTGGTTTGCTTGAAACCTTTTTTTATTTTGTGATATATATCTTTTTTTACTTGTGCAATTTTTCATGATATACCTGGACTATAAACATGATTAAAGTCTTAATAACGGGATAAAAAAGCACAGTACAAGTGAACATACTAACGTTAAAGTCAAATGGTTATGATCGCTCTCTCTGTTCACTGCTGTAAACCAACAAAGTTTGAGGGAATCTATCAACAGCTGTTTTTTTTGTTGATGTTAAGAAACATTTTATTCTGGAAATTAAGAGTTTGAAAAATGGTATGGTAACTGAAGCACAAGGCAGCTCAGGACCACAGCTGAAAAGGAAACAAGGGACTTGAAAAGTTCATAAATAAAGAACCCTGCAGTTCAAAAAGACTGAAAGAACCAATGGCTGCAAAAAGGTTTATAATCATGTTATGCTGAGCCCAGGGACGGATTTACCATTAGACAAAATTAGGCAACTCCTTTTACACGTATGGTTAATACAGCTATTACTTATTTGTACACATTAATTATGTTTTTGATTAAATTGCTTTTGTTAAAATGCCACCAGAATGCTAATATTATGAATTGTGTCTTGGGGACCCCCCTTCAGTGTCCACCCCATTGGATGAGTCTGTTTGCTATGCATGTGCAGAAAGGTCAAAAACAAACAGCTGCAAACCATTTGAAAACAAACTGCAGGAAAAGCAGTGTTGCCAACTTAGAGCTTTTGTCACTATATTTAGCAACTTTTCAGACCCCTTTAGCCCTTTTATTACAAAAAAGTGCTTAGTGCCAAATCTAGTGACTTTTTTTCTGTTACTGAAAACTTTGGCAACAGCTTATAAAAGAACCAAACTCTGCTCTCCAGAGTAAGTAGATTCGAAAGCCCGCCTCCTAATCTCCTCTATCTTATCTGCTGTTATGATTCATGCAGCTATAATTTCATTTAAATGAAACATGGAAAACAGATAAGCAGATCATGGCTTGTCTGCAGTTAAAAAGAATTACTTATTTACTTTTGCTGTTGCCTTTTTGGAAACAGGAAGAAGCAATCAGCTAAGTTAGGATGGGCTTTGTGATTGGAAAATGTTGGATTGCTTTGGAGACAGCATGGAAAGTCAGCTGAGTACATTGCCAATATGAAAAGAAAAAGGGACACAAGAAAACAGAGCAGAAAACAATAATAAAATGAATTAGAGGAGAGCGACACAAGGTAGAACAAATAATGTATATTTATTCTATAAAAACTTCTTTATTAGTATAATGGCTCTGTTTTATGTGTTTTCTTCTAAGTTCAAAGGGCCCCATGCCTCTCATTGCCTAGGGCCCCACATTTCCTAAAACCGCCCCTGGCTGAACCCAGTCTGCCTGTTATTGAATATAATGGGAAAAGGTAGAAACCCAGTGTTCCAGTTCTGACCAGCACTGTTACTCTGATGCATTTAAGTCATGTCAGTATTGCCACTTCTCTCAAACCAGCCATGTCACTATTTATATTTATATTGTATTATGAAGCTTTTCAGTACTTTTTAAAATGATAGACGCAGTTAATAGAAGGAGCTGAAAGATGATCTTTTCTAAACATAAATGTTTCTCCTTATGGTTTAACTGTGCTACAATTTTATCATTTTAAAAATCTTTTGAAAGAAGCTCTATGTTGGCCTACGGTTTTTTCAGCAATCTGAGTATTTGGATAATTATTATATAACAGCCTTTTACATTGTTAAAGAGATGAAAATTCAGTTTTGTTTGGTTTGGGGTTTTTGTCCAACTTATTGCCCTGTTTGGTTTTGAAACAGAAGTTATGTTTAATCTATTTAGGATTTTTCAATATTAAAGTCTCTATATGATCTAGGTTTGGAAAATAACTTTTGCTACTGTAGAATCAGATGCTGGTTCACTACTGTGATGTTGCATGATTTAAAAAAAATCTGATTTTACCCAAAATCTGTTTTTGCAAAATCTGGAAATAGGGATCAGAAATCGCCGCTGGCAGTAATGATTGCTTTTAATCTATAAATGTTGCTGCAAATGTTTTGTTTTGACGGATATCTGAAACAGTAGAACCACTGAAAAATAATTCATTTAATTTACTGATAAACTGAATACTTTTTCCACAACATCCCCCCTGCCTGTATAAATGGCCTCATTGGCTCTCAAAGCCATTTAATCAACTGTGCCCTTGTTCCTCTACTTCTTATTTGCTACTAAACTTGAACTTATAATATCCATTGTTTTATTAATTTGTAAGGAAACGACATCTCTATTGAGAATACCTTTTTTGGGGGGGTGAGGGAAGAAAAAGCACCTACTCCATCTTGTTGTAAAGCCAATAAGTAGCCACAAATTTATTGAACATATCTTTTTCTGAAATGTCTTCTAAATCAAGAAATGTCGTGTTTATGTTGTCTGTTTACCACAACAGGTAGTTGTAAATTTGGGACCAAATGACCCATCGTTATCAATAAAGTTTGGTTGTTTAAATATGTCTCAAAAACCTGACCAGTTTAAAAATAATAATTCAAAGACTAATTGTGATTTGTTCATACTTTCTGCTTTCTAGATTTTTAAGTTAATGCTGGTTCTAAAATATGGCAACAGTTGCTACAAATCTTTATACTTGAACACCGTATACTTTAGTTTAAGGCTCCCTGTAGGGAATTTTTTTTTTAAGCTTTTATTTTTGCCCAAAGCCCTGTACTGCTTTTTCTTCTTTTACTTAAAATGTTTGAAAAGTATGTTTCATGTTTTTTTTCTTCAAATTTCAAATTTATTTATTTTTTTTATTATTATTGGCTGCCAACTGTGTAAGCAATTATCGAAAATTGAAAATCAATTTTGAATTGAACAGAGTACAGTGCCAGTAATATGTTTCATCTGCCTCACTACTGCCACCTGCTGACAAATATTATAAGAGCATTCTGAGTATGTTTTGCTCAACTGATGATGTGTGAGGATACTTGATCTGTTTTATTTTATTTATGAGGCCGGTAGTGGTGTAAAATCTTGAAGTGGTCCTGTGTTCAAAGACAATGTTTGTTTAGGTGTTTTACACACGTGCCTCGGTTATCTGATATGTTTTTAGAATCTGTACAAATGTGTTTATGTTAACATTGAAAAAAAACCTACGTGAAGAGAGACTAATTTTACCATATTTATGCAACTTACATGTCATGAACTCTGTTTTCGCTGTCCTGTTTTTTACAACAATTATGTCAAACAAAGACGTGTGGTCAACTTTGTAAAAAAAATAAATATTTGTACCAATCCCTAAGGTGATCAAATGGTTTTGCTTTTTTTTTTTTTATTGTCTTTTTAATGGTGACTTGTGCCTTAAAGGAATAGTACACCCAAAACATGATTAGCCTTCATTTTCTACTCACCCCCATGCTGAACAACACTCTGGAGTACTTTTTTGA
>NW_015151559.1:81125-89931 GCF_000732505.1 Cyprinodon variegatus | reverse complement strand
CAGTACTTCCACTTTTACCAGAGTATTTTTTAACACAAGTATCTTTACTTTTACTCAAGTACGGAAAGTGAGTACTTTTGCCATCTCTGGAAACAAACATGTCACGCTTATCCCTGCTGGGGTCACAAGGGGTGCTGGGGCCTATTTCCAGCTGTCTGCGGCGAGAGGCGGGGTACACTCTGGAATTTGTACTTGCTATATGTTGACGTGTGCCAGCGTCCTTCAGCGTCCTTCAGCATTTTCAGCATGCTCATAACTTATACAAAACAAACCCATAACGCATTCAATGAATGCCAGACCTTTTGCCAGATTTTCCGTACATCCAGCATACGCTGGTCTAAATCGTCATGGTCTGACAGCGACATTAAATTAATCACCTCACCACAGTACATAAATTTCAATAAAATGCATTAAAAAAAATCATAAATAATTTTGCTAACTCGAAAAATTGCAAATCTTGTTTTTGGAAAGTAAGCTTGTATGAGCGATGCAAACAGCAACTTTTAAACATTTCCCCTTGTGCACACACAAGGGGAAATGGGCACGTGTTTAATAGGCGTTCCCTCTCCTGAGCGGGAACAGGGTTGTGTATGTGCATTTTTTTTAAAGTGGAGAGGGCAGGTCTTTTGAAAAATTTGAGAAAACTCCTCCACTATACCTTTAAACTTTCAGTTTCCCTTACATTGATACCTTGTATATATCAGTGTTCTATAAGTATTCTCTTTATTTGTTTGATTGCTTTTAATCATCAATATTCCTACAGGTGCATGTCTTTGACCCTGAGCAGCTCTTTCATAATGTTTTACATCCTCACCAGGGTCTTCTTCCTCTGCAAAGGCCACAATGTGTATCCCCTCAATGTCATCCTCCTGAAAAAAAAGGGGGAAAACTACCAAAGTGTGAAAACGGTTTTTGAAAAAAGAGATAAA
Organism: Cyprinodon variegatus; assembly: GCF_000732505.1. Lineage (NCBI taxonomy): Eukaryota > Metazoa > Chordata > Actinopteri > Cyprinodontiformes > Cyprinodontidae > Cyprinodon > Cyprinodon variegatus. The sequence continues at coordinate 89,002 of NW_015151559.1, read as the reverse complement.
TAATAATGTTTTGCAGATTTCTGACCCAAGTTTCAAACATGTCTTCTGCACGCAGCTTCCTCAGAGTTGGTCTAGTGGCACAGAAAACACAATTAGAATGTCAGATATTAAATAATTTTTAACAGTATGGAAAAAAAAATTATTTGTTTTTTTAAATAATAAATAAATGAAGGTGTGTCTGTAGTTTACCGTCTGTGTTGAGTAATGAACTCCACCAGTTCTTTCTCAGAGTGAGGTCTTCCTGGGATGGTGACAGGCTCCTCCATGAAGGGCTCATAGAAGTCCACCTCATTCAGCTTAAGGGTGAGCTCCTTGGCCACCTGAGCCAACAGAGACAAATCAGTCATATATATAAAAAAAAAAAGATCCCAAAATGTTTTACTTAATTTTCAACTTACAGATTTTTCAAATGTGGCGAAGAATTTAATGTATGGCTGAAAGTTTTCTGCAGCTTCTTTAAATGCTTCATAATCTGAAAACAGAGGAGTGAATGAGTTATGTGGATCTCAGTGCTGTTGATAAACATGCGTATCATAGTTGTTTCTTCCGTTATCATGACTCAGTTTGTCCTTTGCGCATCAGGGAGCGGAAACATCCCATCCTTGACCTTCATGCGGTTCTCTCATGGATCACCAGATGGGATAAAGTTCCTGTGCAGCACTCTGAGTATACAGCAGATTCAGTTTCCTCTGTTTACATTTCACATTTCTCTTCTCAAACATTATTCTTAGGCTGCATTGGTATTAACGGGGTATATTTTTGCTTTTCCGAAAAACAAAGCTCCAAATAAGTCGTTTAGTTTTAGTATAGACTTTCTATGCAAATACTGAAATCGTTTTAAATCCTGTTTTTCAGGTTAATCAGAGGCTGTAACAAACCTATTGTTTACATGCTACATCTGTAATGCACTTTAACATTATATGAGTGAAACAATTTTAGAACAGGATCAAGTACTCAAATGTTTTTCTGACTTTTTAGGATATAAATGATTTGATTTTAAATGGGAAGCTGTGTTCCACTCAAGAAAGGTGATTTGGGTCAGGCTTCATTTTCTATAAAGGCTGTAATTAAATGATTGCTGGACAACTGGAAACTTCCAGTTTACTTAATTCACCTTCAAAGACAATATTTAACCAAGTAAACCCAAATGTCACAATAAGCATCATTAGAGTTCCTTTAAATTGCATTCATTTCATATTCCAGCCTAAATGGATTTTTTTATGTCTATAATTCCCAGAGCCTGTTTGGTGCTGTGCCAATGCACCTTAGTGCAGTTTTTATACTTGTAATATTTGACCTAATATGCTCAGAAATCTAATGTGGCTCCATATTAGAAAAATGAAATTTTGAACCATTTCAATTGTAGCGTATACACTTTCTGTCCCATAATAGGTTTTATTCTGTAATGGTGGGGAATTTATTTCAGCATTTTATGCAAAAATACTTTTAATCCACTTCAGATCCACCCTGATCCACTGATTCATTCCTGTAACAGACTTTATGCAAGTGATAAAAATAAACAGTCATTATCTTCCAATCTAAAAATACTGTGACACATGAGCGTAACAGTTTTCTCTTCCGTTAAATATGCCAACTCTATTGTTGTTTTTGCACTTTTAAAGCTTTTTATCCCTTTTCTCGTTATGTTTTGAATTTTTTTATTTCACTTTTACAATGTTTTTCACTATACATTTTTTAATATAGCTTTAAAAGGTGTTTATACAGATAATAATAATAATACAATAACAAATTGTTTATTTGTTGACTCATTATACTCTTTAATATTGTTAAGGCTAAATTATATGATTGAATACTTTAAATATTTGTACTTTCTGTTCATTTTGAAAAAGTTAGAATTTGAATATTGATTCATTCTAATGTTTCTATTTTCCTGTAATATTGTTGTAATACGAGGGGCGTTCAATAAGTAATGCCCCTGGCGCACTTCTAGATGTTTGATCAAGTTGAAATTTTGCATGTGAAGTATTTTAAATCTCTTTAGATTAAATAGCAAATTACAGCTCTTAACTAAATGTGGTTTCTGATTTACTGGTGTTAAAACTGAGTCAAGTCTGGGTTTTTGCATTTGAAAGGAATCACACAACAGCAGACTTTTGATCAAATGAAGGTAACTTATAGTGATAATGTTCCATAATATAACCTTTTAAAATATTTTGCAAGGTCATATAACGGGCATCATCACCGTAAGTTACTTTAATTTCATCAAAAGTCTCCCGTGGTGTGAGTACATTCCAATAGAAAAACCGGATCACTGCTCGACACTCAACAGGCTCCGTTTCAGACTTTACTCAGTTCAAACACCTGTAAGTCAGAAACCACAAATAGTTCAGAGCTGTAATTTGCTACTTAATCAATATAGATTTAAATAACGTCACATGCTAAATTTCAGCTCGATGAAACATCTGGAAGCATGTCAGGGGCATTACTTATTGAACGCCCCTCGTAAAATAATGTGTTGTTGTGTTTGCTCTCTGATGCCTGAGAGAAATTCTTCCCCATTCGGTGTGTGATGAGCAAAGGTAAAATTGGATCTGTAAATCCATGGAGCTGATGCTCTAATCAAGGTCATGGAAACTTATCTCCACCGGCATCTAAACAAAGCAGGTGTAAAGGCAGCAGAAGATCTGGCATTTTACAAACTGAAGCACTCACGCTCAGAGTCTTCACTCTTGAAGTAACCAATGATACGAATATCCTCCTCCATTCTATCAAAGGCTTTAAGCTCCAAAGCATTTTCGATGATCTCCACCGGCTCCTCCAAAAGCTAAGGAGAGAAAATATTGGCAGTCATTGTAGCTATGTAGAGTGTTGATTAAGGCTCGGAGATGGAAATCTGCTTTAGAAATCTACTCACATCTAACAAGAACTCCACCAGAGTGTTAGCAGACAGTAAACCATCGAACTCGATCACTCTGTCATCTTTAAAAACATATACGCTTCCTTCCTCCTCCAAGTCTGTGATTAAAGGAAGATGGCTGTTAATTTTAGAAAAAGAAGGTTAAATACTTTTAATTAACAAAGACGTGTATCTGTTCCAACCTAGTTTCTTTGCAACTTTTGCATCTTTGAGCGAGTCAACCATACCAAACCCGATGTCCTTCTCCTCCATAACCTGAGCTACAAGCTGAAGTCAAGGAAGAAGCATAATCAGGAGTTACAATGCAAGAAAAATAACTATAGTTTCAAATAAACCTCCAAGAACATGCAATGTTTGGCAGCATGACAGGTGCATAGGCTACCCAGAGACACAGAGATAAAGTAACATAATCACTCAGTCTGCCTGCTTCTAAATATAACTACAGCCAGGGTATACAGTATATAATTGTTCAGGCATTTGTTGTGTATAGTAGAGGAGCTTTTTTTGTATTTGACCTTTCCTGCAAGACAGAATATTGTAAAAGATTAAACTTAAAAGGGTTAAATAATTTACAAAATCTGATGAGTTCAATTTCCTTCCTTCTGAAAAATAAAATAAAAAAGCCAAATAGGTAACACATAGATTTGTTCTTTTCTCCAAGTGGTCAGCTTCAAAGTTCTGAGCAAAAACTTCCCACCAAATACCAACAGGTCTGCTGAAGATCCAAATCATATCCTGGCTAGATAGATTACATGTTTTAGAATTATTGGGTAACATGGACATATTTTAGGACAAAATAATGAACAGTTAATCAAAGTTAAATTATTTTTCTAAATATTAACAATATTTGAGAAGTCTAAAACGAAGTGCTTCTACTTAGAAGAAATGATAATTTAAAGCAATGAACTGAAAACTGCTCTTATTCTTTATAATTATTGTGCTTAAGTGCACATGATTGTGCCCTATGTGGACTTGTATTTGAGTTTCGTTTTAAGTTTATCAGTTCCATTTTGATTTATGTTATTCTCCGTTCTCTTTTTCATGGGTTAAATCATGGGTATTTAAGCAGTCTTCTATTTTCTGAGTTGCTCTTTGTTCCCCTCTGTTGTTCTTCCCCTTAGCTCCTTCCAGTTACTTCTGTCTTCACCTGCTCCACATCAGATAATTAGTCCTCCCATTGTTCCTGTCTCCCATATATACACCTCATGTGCAGTGCTCTTTGCTGGTTTCTTATTGTTACTTGCCTCCCCATGTATGTTTTCCCCTGATGTCTCTTGGTTTTTGGTTTCCTGTATTCAGTTCTTGGGTTTTTTTCTCTTGCCCTTTCTGATTTGATCAATAACTAATCTCTGCTTCACTCATCTCTGCATTTGCATCCTCAACCAACCTCCACCCTACCTAACAGAGGTTCTTTTTTACCACTGTTGCTAAAGGTCATTTAACATTGCAAATGCACTTTTCATGTTGTGACTCTATGCATTTCCATGACAGCTTTTATTCCCAATAAATATTCAATTACAAAAAGAAATCCAAGCTAGCAGCCAGCAGCAGTAGTTAAAAAACTGCATAATTAGCCATGCTAATTATTTTGCAGATCTAAGCATTTCCCCAATGCTGAAATGAGCTAAACTTTACAAGTACTATCAAAGCATTAGTGTAATAGGAGAATGAGTAATCTTATTTCTTGGCATCATTAGATTAGCATGACTTATCAATGAGTGGTGCATGTGTGCAGCATGCATTGTGTCTCAGTGCTGCAATGTTCATGCTATATAACGCTGGAGAACACACAGTTCCAACAAAGTCATGATGAATAAAAAGGTGATGCTACATGGGATATGATATTAGATTTTGTCTAAAAAAAACAAAGATAAACAAATCAATTACACATTCAAAATAGCAATATAGACTTTTTAAAAGCTGCAGGTTAGCGTCATGGACCTTAAAGCAACTTATTTCTAAATGTAGATATTTTATTTTTATTTAACTTTTATATTTCCTTACGATCCTTGACCTTCACAGCTGCTATAACGGACATCCCTGTGCTGAGGGAACAGAAAGGATTGTTTTATTCTGTTTTAGACTTTTTGTTGGCTTAGCCTCAACCTGTTGGAACACATGCATTTAATTCATGCTCCTCATGCTGTTCAACAAATTCCTTATATTAGATTCCATGAATGCCTGATAACAGCAGATCTGTCCACCTGTGCAGGAAAGCCTCTAACAGGAGCTTAAAATACCTCCAGCAGGTCAAAGAGGAGCTCAGCTTCAGCTTTGTGCAAGGACGGGCAAAGCCATTTGGTTTTGGAACATTGAGAACAATTTAAGAACCAGCAAGTTTTTAGTTGCAAGCAAACAAACTAGTTTGTTTATTATAAGCTTTTTGTAACCAAGGAAAACATTTTTTGCTCTTTATCTGTGAAATTCTGCGGATCTCTTGGCCTGTATCAGCTGACAGGGGAACAACGTGTGAGGAACAGAGCTTAAATACTTCAATGGAATGTAGACACTGTGAATTAGGCTTAAATAACCTCTAGTGACAGCAACTTATCTTAACGGATAACTGGGTATTCCTACAGTACTCACTGACCTCATAGAGTCCCCATCATATAGACTTTATTGTTAAAAAAAACAAAGCTTGATTTTATTTCTTATCCTTTGGTTTTGCAGCTTACTGGAGCACAAACATTAACCCTTAGATATCACATGTCGTTCAATCCTGCAACATTCTGCACAGCAAAAAATTTAAATCTAAGTTAGTAATTTTTTTATTCTTTATTTCCCTGTATTTATCCTCTACCCTCATACTTTACCTCCAGCACCAGCTCGGTCATCTGGTGTTGTTTCTGCAACTCCTTATTGTCCGCGACTGGTTCATGGTAGAACAAGCACAGCATACTATGCTTCTTCAGGGCCTTCTTGTAATTCTTATCATTGATGTCGATAACACGGTCCTTCCCGTCATACCTAGGAAACTCTAGCCCCTTTTCAGCCGACGACACACTCACAAGGCTCAGGCAAGGGAGCAAAAACAACCAGATGGAGACCATGGTCCACGGCTAACCATCCACTCCCCACAGGATGTGGCTGGGTTTCAGTGGATGAAACTGCACCCCCAGAGAAGTAAGAGAACTGCCTGGAAAGGGATGGAGAAATGTAAGATGTTCCTGCAGGAGGATTTAGTGAGCAAAAAGAAGTCGATCAGCAGGAAGTTTTTAGCATGCCCGAAGAAATCAAAAAACTTCTTTGGAAACTCTCTCCCCCCGGGGTGATTCCTCCTCCTCGCCTTCCTGTGGACACAAAGCACAGAGAGGAATGGGATCAGGGCTGCGATGAACTGTGGGTGGATACCATACATAGTCCAGCTTCTCTTCCCCTACCAGAGCAGCACAGGCCCTTTTTTAGGAGACCAGTTGTTTGAAAACTAAAAATAGAAAAGCAAGCGAGAAAGGGAAACAGCAAAGGATGACATTGGAGGCTTATTAATAAGATTACTCTCTCACTCTGTTTCTTTTACGCAGGAGAGGAGGAGAAAATGCTGATAAGATTAACAAATATTCATCTACAATATGGTGTTTAAGCATCTGTTTGGAAGGAGGGGGTTAGCTGAAGTTTTTGAAGTGACAGTTCCCAAGAGCATCTGCCAACAGGTGTGAAACAAACATTTCAATCAGCTCCAAACCTTTGATCTCCATGTGCTCCCATGAGATCATTACCGTATAAGGTACGTCATCTGACCCATAACTAACAATCTTGCTGTTCTCTATTAAGCCAAATGTGGTAATACTTCACAAGACTTTTAGAACAATATATTACAATAAGTTCCCTATATTAAGCCAAAAGTGTGCACTAAAAAGAAAGGGGTCTATTCAAATAATATTTTTATTTAATACCAGTGTTGTCATCTGCAGGTGGAAGAAGGACACTCATACTTAGGTTAGGTGTCGCCAGATAGTTTTCTCCTGAAAGTTAAAAGAAAGTTGTTCTTCTCCACTGTTACCAATTTTGTGTGCAAAATGATTACTGATGCATGGTAAATAACTCCGTGATAGCATTTTACCTCTTGGTATTATATGATTAGCTAACCTTAATTGCAATGTGTACTGTATGACAGGAGTTACACTCCTTAGTGCAATGATTGGTATTAGTGTCGTTTTTAGGCTCCTGGGTTTAATTTCCAGCTCTCTGCATTTTCTCTCTATGCATAAGTGGGTTCTCTCTGGAAGTTCTAAAATTCTCCCTCTGTCTAAAACCATTTAATTATTGGTCTCTCCAAAATGACAGCAGGTAAGAGAATGCACATATATGGTTGTTTTTTGTGTGTGTGTGATGATTTACTGGCAACCTGTCAAGGGTGAACCCCACCTCTTTCCTATCAACTACCAGAGAAAAGCAAAGGTTTCCCCTTAACCCTGCAAGTAAAGAGAGGATAGACAACAGATAGATTCTGAATACGATTGAATAGCATTTGAATGGAAAACTGTTCAAACTTATCTGTTCTCATTGAATTCATTGTAAAAAAAAATCTAGATCCACCTCTGTTGTAAAGTAACTGGAGAATAGATTTATTGTAACATGAATTAAAAATGTACTCACATGCACAACCCTGTACCTGTCCCCAAAAGAGAATGCCTATTAAACGTGTGCGAGAGCGTGCACAAGCCCATTTCTCCTTGTGCACGCTCTGTTTAAAAGTTGCTGTTTGCATTGCTCATACAAGCTTACTTCTCAAAAGAATATTTGCAATTTTTCCACTATGTCAGACTCACCACCAGTAAGTGGAAATTAGGGTCCAGCACGTAGTTTGGCCTTATGTAAACATAACACCAGGATGATTGACAATTAGGAGGACCACTTATTTTGATGATCCACCCGGAAAAAGAACATTCTCCACTATACCTTTACCTTGCAATTCTCTCAAGTCTGATCCAGGTGGCGGCCTTTGAGGTTCTGCTTCCCTCTGCAGGAATAAATACACATAGCTTGTTTTTCTACACAT
>NW_015151559.1:61465-80116 GCF_000732505.1 Cyprinodon variegatus | reverse complement strand
TGGAAGCAGCTACCCTTAATGTCCCCTGGAGCCACTAGATGGCAGTATAACATAACTGCTGTAAAACATTTTTCCTCAGTCAACATTTATGATTCCTTCTAATAAAGTGGACTATTACATGGAGTTACATACAGTGAGTTTCAGTATGCATCTTTTTTGTTTGTGCTGCATTTTGTTTAAGTGCATGTATGTTTTTGAGTGGTGATGTGTGTTTTTTTTATCTGTTTGGTTTTTTGGGGTTTTTTTTTTGGAGGTATAAAAAAAGAGGTTTGTGTGGCAAACTCTGCTACCATCTCTGAAGTCTCTGCAGACTTGTAAGTTCCAGCCAAGAATTCCACAGATCCATTCCCTTCAAGAATTTGTATACTTTTAATCTCATTTAAACTGTTTAATGTACTTATCAGTCATTGTGATTTTGGCAGCTGGTGAAGGATGAAACTGTATTATGTGCAAAGCCAAATTAAAGATTAAACTGACAGCAAAGTGAGATAAGTCATGTCATGTTTCCTTACAAAAAGAAGTGATTGCATATGTTTAATGTACAATAACACTAAAATGGGACTGTTATCTATTGGGTACGTGCAGTGCTGTCTTGATATAAATGCTACAAATCTTTATTTTTCAGCAGATCGGAACTTTCCTGTACCAGTGAGATAGAATAAGATCTCTAATGCTAAAATATTCACACTGTGCACCTAACTGCTAAAATCAGCCTGGGATTTTTCCTCTGTTTCTTTTATCCCTGGTCAGTTTCAACAGACTCTGTGGGACAAAACCTCATTGCAACACAGTGTGTTGTAATAAACTGCAATAATGGTCTGATTCATCAGATTTTCATTTCTTTTTCGATATAAATCGTGCAGCTACCGCAAACCAAACCAAACCAAACCAAAACACTAGCAGAATATTTTTTTACTTTGTACCTGAAGTAAAGACTGTGAAATGACCACTTGGCAAAAGTCCTCTGCAACCTCTAACAGGGTTAATTCCAGAATAAAAAGAATGCAAATAAAGATAATCACTTTCTTTCAACAAGGACAGATTTGTAAATTGTACAATCAATTCCATCTCCATGAGTCTTCGAGTGGCATGGTACAATCCTCCGGGATGAACATGTGGTGACAGTATGTGTACACTGAGCATGCATCCAGCAATAGTGAAGAGGAAATACTCCATTTTAACAGGAAGAAACCTCCAGATCCAGACATACTTTGTAACACTGGTTACTGTCATCTGACCAAACACTATAGTCAACAAATGCACAGAGTTAGTTAGAATGATTTATTTAAAAAAAAAAAAATCTTGCAAAGTAAACTAATCAAAATGGGAGAAATTTAAGGGTCTGGGTGTGCTAAAAACTAGTTTATGGGAGAACACATGAAGAGTCAAAGGAGCATTCATTCAGATCTGTTACTTTCAGGCCATTGCAGCATACAGGAGCCCTACAGTCAGTCATCCATTATCGCTCAAGCTGTGGTTAGGCACCCAGAGACTAGTGTACCAACCCAGGTCTGTGCTGCTCCTCCTCTGTCCCACCACACCTGGACAAAGTGTCATCAAGTAGAGAAGAGGACAGAACATGCATGTCTGTGGCTTAGATAGATAAGAGGTCCCCTCACTGAACACAAACACCTGGTCCAACACCTGATTAACCGCACCCACACAAACCCTCCAACGATGAAGTGAAAAGGGGCAGACACAGCTCTCCTGGGTTACAACTTTCTATTTTTGAAAAGGTAATGGTAAACTAGTTCCATGGGAGGCTCTGTTTAGGAGCAAAAAAGTTAAGCGGACCAGCTCAAAGCCAGTTTTCATGTTAAAGTGATAAAAGAGCACATAGAGTTAGTCACAGTAAAAGCTGAACCTCTTAAAGAAAAACAGGAGTTAGCACTAAAAACAAGAGTTAGCGTTAGGTGGCCTCGTGGTTAGGGCATAGAGCTTGGAATCCTGAGGTTGTGCGTTTCAAACCCACTGCCACTCTTGGTCCCTTAACCCCACACTGCTCTCTGGGTGCTGTAAATGGCAGTCTCAAGGGGAGAAGTTAAATGCAGAGAATTAATTTTGTTGCGCTGTACTTGTGAGTCATGACAATAAAAAAGGGAGAAAAGGAAGGCCAACTTATATTTCTCATATATATCATATTTCTCTCCAGCATGGTGTCATAGCCAATCAGGAACAGACTATATGAAACTACTCTGACAAGAAAAAACAGAGAGAACATAACGTTTGGTGTTGAACCAAGAAGTATTGCCGCATTGGAGAACAGAAGCAGTATGATGACCTGTGGTCCCTATGTCCTCCAGCAGTCTAAGCGTATTGCAGCATAACTATACCGATAGTTCAGGATAACCTGAGCCACTTAACCTATAAGATTTCTCAAAAGGGAAAGGTTTAAGCCAAGAGTTCAAAGTAGACAGGTTGTCTGCCTCACAGTCTAAAACTGGTAGTTGCTTCAACAGGATAGGAACTTAATAACTAAAAGATCTGCTTCCCATTCTACTTTTAGCAAATCTAGGACCCACTAGTAACCCTGCAGATTGAGAGGAAAGCTATAAGGAACATAGGGAATGTTCATGTTACATGAGAAAGAGGATTTTGAATTCTCAATTCTTTAAATTAAATTAAAGGCTGTTTCATCAATATTTTCCCCCACCCCTGGCTGTTAATCTTTGCATCTCCTCCAGAGTTTGAATCCTCTCTGCTGCTTAATGCATTAGTTCACTTGTTTGAAATAAAATGAAAATTGTGGTTAATACCTTTCTAAAAAAATGCAAAAAGCAAAAAACAAAAATAGTACTTCATTTACTTAATTAAAAGTTACTTTTAATTCATTATTTAATAATTACCTATCTTGTTTGTGATCCCCTAGGCCCCCTAAAACATTCCCAGGGATGGGGATTTCTGGATGAGCTTCCTGATCCTGATAGCTTATTAACATGGGGATTGAGACGATATGTACTGCTTTAAAATTAGGAGATTTCTTAACCTGATTTTAATCTGTGAAACCCATGCATAAATCTGTTATCCGTCCATTAAGTTTAATCACGTTAAAAGTGTGTGTTTGTAGTGTGACAATTAATAGGGAAAGATCAAGGCCCGTGTACAAATGTAAAAAAAAAATAAAAAAAACAGCTCTTAATGAATTTGCAGTGCTATATGAGCTACTTTGGGATCGCTCCTAGGCTGTGTAAAATGTGCTGTAAAATGTGTGGTAAAATTAACTCTCCTGTGGTAAATGCTGTTAGGTAGACATCTCCTAAAGAATTTGATAAAGATGCTCTTTAACTAAAAGAATACAGAGCTGGAGCGTGTATTCATCTTTTAAAGAAGAGTGGAAAGTTTTTTCTTGTTCTTTAAGGCTTGAAGGATTTACATTTAGATAATTACTCATCCAGAGCTTCTATGTGTAAACAAAGATAAATCAAACAGAGACTTAGTCCCAATCCTATAGAGACGCTATTCAGAGTCTCTACAGCTGCGCCTCAGGGGAGACTCATACTTAAACTAATCCTTTTTTACAATAAAAATCTTCATCTGATAATATGTTGGTATTACAATAAATAAAATCTAGCTTAACTCTTAGTGACTCAATCATGTTTTCACATCCTCTTGAATGCTGAAGTCATGTCAGATCTAAGATTGACGTTGACTTTCAGGTTAGCCTTTCAGGGTCCACTTTATCAGCAGTGGAAACCAGCAGACAGTACACTTATGTTTTTCCTTTGTAATGGTAATTCAGATGAATGCAAACAAGACTTTTAACAAGTTTATGACACGTGAGCTTGAAGATGACTTTTAGAAAATATCCATTTTAGGCCTATATGATATTATGTTTGAGTTCTATATTGCATCTTCTACCATTTAGGATACACAGAGGAATCATTGGATGAACAGAATCTTTCAACTTTCAGCTAAAATGGCAACAAATTAAAAAAATCCAGCATATTCCCATCAGTGACCTCAATCCGAGGGATTCCAGGGGAGGATCATTACCTGTTTTCACTATTTGTGAAATATTTTAAATTATCCTGCAGGAATCTTAAATATAATTCTTAAACTATTTACTGTGTCGTGTCTATAAATGCACAGTAGTGCTTTAAAGCTGCACCCTTAGAGAGGAAGTTGTATTAGTCTATTTGGCAAAGTTTATTTAGTTTATTGTATTAGTTTATTTGGCAAATGTTTGTTTAAAGCCCTGTTTTATTGTAACTGTTTCCTCACATATGATGGATTTATTTAATGACTGCTCACCTCTGAAGACCATTTTGAAAATTTCCATATCTTTTCTCCTATATTCCTATATTATGTGTTTCAAATAGATATTAGAATCAGTAAAAATTGTTTCAGCTAATATGAAGCTCTGTAAAAAATAAAAAAACAACAGAGATTTATGCATCCAAATTGTAAAGTCTGGAGCAGAAGTTGCGAAGTCCATCTCGCCCTGGGCATAAACAAGCAATGGACAGCCAAGCAGTGACTACAATGACCACGAGCCATCTGACATCATCCCGTGCCTGGATTAAGCATCAGGGGTCAGCCGAAACCATCCCCACAGCGAGGGTGACATATGTAAAACATCCTCAAGAGCCAGTGAACCATATAACCCAGGCCACGCTTAGTTGTTATGTAAACTTCAAAAGGCAGATTTGCATACACGCTTGTTGACACATTTCCACTTGCATTTGTTCAGTTTAGATGTTTTTCATCTTAATGTTCTGTGATTCAGACACCCTGATTACATAATCACCAATCTGAACAATTTCAATGTGGGCGGTGCTGTTTTAGTTGGCTGGGAAGCCATTCACCTGGTCTGAAATTCAGAGAAAGAGTAAGAATGACTAATCCTCAAAATACAAACAATTTATAAACCAGTATACTCATTCAAACATTCTCCTGTTGTGACTTGCATGTGTTGGGAGTTGCTCTCTATAATCTTTTCCTTGTTTGTCCTTGAGTGCGGTGCCACAGTATTTTTCCATATGCACTCATGAGGTTTCTGGAGTCACCACTCCCTCTCCTTGCCACAGGTCAGAATCCCTCGTTTAATATCACTGACCTGCTGCAGTGAAAACTGCACCTGAAAACAAACACTGTAACAAACCAAGCCTAACCGTCCGTTTGAGCCATTATGCTTTTGTTTTTTACAGTCAGCAAATCTGGCAGACGTCATGGAAATGTTTTTTACAGTCCTTTCGGAGAAACTAAATCCATCTAATCTTGTGATTAAAATTTAACTCAATCCCTAAACAGTCCAAAATACGTCCTGTATGATAAGTTAGTTAGACTTTTTACCCCTCATGAAAAATGGTAGTTTTCCATCACAATGGAAACTACTTTTTTAAATTTTACCTTCCTTTTTACCACAAACCTCCGTATTCATACTGGGTATGTATGAATTAGGCCAATATAATTGTAACATAGAATAAACACACAGAAGTAAACAAAAAATTTTAAATTTCTACCTTTTCAAATAGAATACAATCCAATAACCTACTCCAAAATTAGTCTAATTTGTTGGTAGTGTAATTAATCCATATACTCTGTTAAAGCCCGAGAAGTTTGTTAGAGAGCTTAACTGAACAAACAGTGTCATGAGGACCAATGTGCACAACTGACAGATCAAGGAGAAAGTTGTGGAGAACTTCAAATCAGAGTCACATTGCAAAAAAATGTGGATCTAAGTAAGTCACTTTTTTCTTAAAATAAGTGCATTTTTCCTTAAATTGAGCAGATGATACACTTTACAACCGGTATTTAAAATAAGAAAAAAAAGAAAAAAAAAACTGCAGTCTCTTACAGTATTTCAAGTGCATAGTAATTAGCTTATTCTATGGGTAAAAATGCTAATTCCATTGGCAGATCACATCCTACACAAATTAAGGGTAAATACACTTAATTTAAGACATTTTTACTAATTTCAGAATGTTTTTGCAGTGCAGAATAAGGTACACGATCCCAAGCTTTGAACATATCACATTGTACAGCTTTATACAAGCAAGAGCAGTGCTCTGCAAGCATACCAAGCATCCGCACCTCCAACTGAGCTGACAGGCCAGATAAAGAAAGTATTGATCAGGAAAGCAGGCAGTAGATCTACAGCATCTTTGGAGGAGCTGCAGAAATCTATAGTTCAGGTTGACAGGGTTATTAGTCATACACCAAGCTTTATTATAGGTTTTATAAAGAAAATAACAGGAGGTAATGTTTGCAGAGCTCTGCAGCAAATGTCTGGAAAGAATGTACTCTTTCAAATGAGACAAACATGTAACATTTAAGCCTTTGCTTCAAACTGTATGTGAAGTGAACAAAATATCGCTGCACATACCTCTGAACAAACAATCTCCATAGCATGGCATGGCGCTGACAGCATCATGCTGTGGGGAAGCTTCAGGAAGAGGCTTGCGTGTTGGGGATCACTGATTTGATATACTGCTAGTGTTAATAACAAGTAGGGTAGCATTGGACAGGGCTCCATCATAGATGTCAAGTTCACCATCAAAGGGCTGTTATATGTTTATGAGGAAGAAAGTGAGAGTAAATATATATAAATGGATTTCGCTAAATAATTGCAAAGTTAATGAGCCCAGTAGATCATACAAAGAACCAGGATCTGACATAAAACAAAAATAAATATAAATAAAACTAACAAATAATATTTGCTAAAAAAAAAAAAGTTGTGAGTGACAGTCTGCTCCTGATGTCTATTATCCCTAAATCTGTGGTTAATTAACACCCAAGCTTAAGAAGTGGTTCAGTTTCCAGTCACAATAACTAAAACAAAAAATATACAGAATGTTTTTGGGCTTGATTGAAGTTTGTAACTTAATTCCTCTACAGGTTTTGCATCGCGCACTGAACTGTCAGAACACAATCAAATGTTTCTAAAAGATGTCCGCCATGTGGATCCCAAGGCAGTCATAATGCAGAAGGATGACCTCGGGATAGACAGCCATACGCCATACAATTCAGTCATTATAACTACCGGTACTTCTGTCAAGAAAAGAGTTCCAATGTTAATCTTTAGGTTAAATATGTAGATTCTGCGCTGCAGATTAAATCAGTTTTTTAGCAATATGGTTTTGATGAGTTTTTTTACAAATTATATTTTGGCAAGTGTAAAAAAAAACAATGCCTGCTAGTGTAAAGAAGAAGACCGGGCATGCTCTAAATGAAGGCGTTTGTTAGTGAGTTAAAATTCCTTCAGTAAACTGACCTTGAGCTGAGAACAGCACGTAGACACCATTAAACAAGGTTTTATGGGAGCGCTGCTGCAAACTCAGTTTGTCTGCTTCAGGAAAGACAATATCAAATGCATCCATCCTACTTTCTGTGCTTCTTTATCGTTGGAGGGTTTTTGATGTTGGCTTCAGGTGTTATTGATGGAGAGGCTGTGTACATCCTGGACAGGTCCCTATTTAAGGGCATCACAGACACACAAAAGACAAATAACCACATCTGTATAAAGTTACATTATGTTATATTCTCTCTTCTTTCTATGGTGTAGATGTAAGCTCATTTATTTATCCCCCTGATGGATTTAGATTTAAATCTCATTCAGTCAAACTGTTGTTTTTGAGAATGAGAAAAGCGGACGATAAAATAAATAAAGAGCATCATCAATTTTCAAAACCAATCAGTTTGTATTCATTTTATTTAAAATGTATACATCATTAATTATCTACAATATTCAATAACTAAGGAAATGACCTCAGGCATCACAGCAATGAAGCCCTGCAACTAATTACTGAGCAGCTTTCTGCACAGTAAATAATATAAGAATTCATCACTAATAGATAAATTGTGAAAAGTTCAAGATTGAAGGTCTCTGAAGGTGGAAGCCTTCATCTGCACCACTCTTATCTTCAGTGAGCTCCACAGATTATCTATCAGACTGATCCATATTGTATATAGGCAAGGCAAATTTATTTGTATAGCACAATTCAGTACAAAGACAATGCAAAATGCTTTACATGATTAAAATAAAGGAAAATAAAACAGAAACAAAGCAAGTAGGGAAAAAATGCAAAAACAGTTGGACTAAAGAAAATAAAAAAGTTGAACTAATGATGTTTTAGTTGAACTGTTTAACTAGAATAGTTGAAGGCAATCCTAAACAAATGTGTTTTTAGTCTTGATTTAAAGGAAATCAGGCTTTCCGCACTTTTACAGTTTTCTGGAAGTTTGTTCCAGATAAGTGGAGCATAGAAACTAAATGCTGCTTCTCCATGTTTAGTTCTGGTTCTAGGTATGCAGAGCAGGCTGGAGCCAGAAGACCTGAGTGGTCTGCAGGGTTGATACACTGATAGCAAGTCTGTGATGTATTTAGGTGCTAAGCCATTCAGAGATTTATAGACTAACAGAAGTATTTTAAAGTCTATTCTTTGAGATACAGGGAGCCAGTGTAAGGACTTTAGAACTGGGGTGATGTGCTCTACTTTCTTAGTCTTAGTGAGGACACGGGCAGCAGCGTTCTGGATCAGCTGCAGCTGTCTGATCCACTTTTTAGGCAGACCTGTGAAAACACCGTTGCAGTAATCAATTCGACTAAAAATAAACGCATGGATTAGTTTTTCCAGATCATGCTGAGACATTAGTCCTTTAATCCTGGAAATGTTCTTCAGGTGATAGAAAGCCGACTTTGTAATTGTCTTTAAATGCTTTTGGAGGTTTAAGTCTGAATCCACCACATATGGTAACTTTTGGGGGTTTGATCTTAATAGAATGAGCTAAGTCTTTAAAATTAATGAAACAATATCAAATTATTATTCCTTAATTATTTAAACACCTCTGAACAACATCTAAAGAATTTAAGAACAGTTTGATGATGTGCTGCTCTATAAAGTATGGGTATGTTTCAAACAAAATATTGAAACGTGCCACAACCGTGTTGAAATAAGTTCATAAAAAGTTGGAAAACTCCTCTGTTTTTCTATTACAACACTCCTCTGGTGATATCCCTCTCCTTGGGAAATGTAAAACACGCGAGGACACCTAAGATTCAGCTCTGCAGGGGATGCTCAGGAGAAAAAAAGAAAGGCCGAAGTAATGAACAGCCTTAAATATTTCCATTCACCCTCACCTGTTTTATGTAAGCAGTGGAAATGAGGTCATGGTCACGTGATGATGCTGTAAATCGTCAGGAGAGTAAAAAGGGCCAAGTTTTTCTTCACACATTATGACATGACAACGTAAGAGGTATTGATATGGTTTGTTTCATCACAAACAACTTCCATGCTTTTTTTAGGGGGACTCTCTATCATATCAGTAACTTACTGTTTGCCTATCAGCTGGCTCTTTATCAGAATTTGCACTGTGTCAGTGTTAATCACAACTGTTATTGTCTGTGGTCAGCCTGACCTTGAAAAAAAGACCTTGTTTGTGTTTGCTTCATTAACCAATGTTTATTAAGTTGCGCCCCCAGACACTATTCTTCCTGCTATTTTTTTCTGCAGGCAGTAAATATTTCCTTTTGCCACTGAACCCCTATCCATTGGAGTGATGCCAGAATGCCAGGCACGCTGCCATAGTTTGGTCAAGTGAATGGGGAACGCCAGGAATGCATTGACTATGTGTTTGCCGTATATTTCAAAGGTCTCGCTGCATTCCCTACATGGCTGGTTCCGCCATAACCTCAATGGGAATGAAAAACAGCAACATTTTTAAACCTTCACATGTCTGGTTAGCTGTGATAACAGAACAAAGGCAGAGGCGTGTTTTTTGTTGGGGTAAACATGGTGTCTAGTAACTATGACAGCTCAGGATTTTTTTCTTTTTTTATGTGTGTGAGGCATTTCTTATAACCTGCATAACAATTGCAAAATACTCTTTTCCAGTTATGCTCTATGCTTTGGAAAATATAAGTAAAATAATTACTCTATTAGTTTAAATTGCTGTGAGAATAAGGAGATGTCTTGTCAGTTCAATTATTCTTAGAAAAACAAGACTAGCCACCTAAAAAGTTACATTTTAGGGATTTTATATAGTAGTCCTACACAAAGATGTTTTCACCAAATAAATGTGTTTGGTTCTTTTCAATCTGATACACCCCAAAAAAAAATCGAACCTAATGTATTTCAATATAGCTTAAAGGTATAATGTGGAGGACTTTCGCAATGCACAACCCTGTACCCACTCCCGAGAGGGAAGGTCTATTCATTAAATGTGTGCAAGAGCGTGCGCGAGCCCATATTTCCTTGTGCACGCTCTGTTTAAAAGTTGCTGTTTAAATCCCTCATACAAGTTTACTTTCTAAAAAAAGATTTGAAAATGTTCCACTATGTTAGACTCACCACCGGTAAGTGAAAATGGGGACGAGCACGTAGTATGGCCTTACGTACATATATCATTAGAATGATTGACTATTAGGAGGACCACTTATTTTGATGATCCACCGGGTAAAAGAGCATTCTCCTTTATACCATTAAATGTGACTAATTTAATCACATGGCTAAATAAGCAGAGACTTTGATACCAGAGTTAAGTAATAAAACAAAATTAAAACTTATCAGAACTTCAAAGAATAATTTCTATCATCTTCCAAAATCCACCAATAATAACTGCCTATTCACCTATGTTAAAAAAGAATTAAGAGAAACGGTAAGTATGGTAAGGTTGGAAGAACTACAGAGATCTACAGAGGCAGTGCAGTGCTGCTAATAGTTGTGCACAGATCTTTTTTAAAGGGTTTTTTTTTTTAAGAGTACATGTCACAACTCCAGTCTCTAATCCCTTTTAAAGTCCGGTCTTAAATCTCCGGTCTTAAATCTATGATGATTGAAATAATTATCATTTTCCTAATAAACATTTTATCATCAAATACACAACACCTAGCCCAGGCCTGATTCGCATTGCAGTATGTTGGGAATCCAGACCTGTACTGCTTGTTCTCAGGCCATCATTACATTAACAATAAATAACAATCTTTTTATACTTTAAAATCTATTCAGGTTAATAGTTTGACATTTAATTTAGAATTAAACATTTTCCTATGGGTTGAATTATGAGATTTAAAGAAATGTTAAATTCAAATATATGGTATGTGCTTTTTATCCATAAATGAACTAAAGTCATTTATGATAAAACCATTAGGAGATACACTAGTGAAGCTAGAGCTATTTTGAACAGATTGATATGTTTTCTCTCCATATTCTGTAGGGAAATGAACCATTGTCCATTATCCATGGAAATCACTAAATAATAATCAAATGCATCTTTCATAGCAAAAAACGCAAACATATTGTTCACACACCAGCTTCCTTTCACTCTTTATTACATTAAAGTCTCATGTGAAGTCTCCAATCTTTAAAGCTGAGTCTAAAGATTCTGTGTCTTAGGTGCGACTTAGGTCTCAAACTTGAGTCCCCACCTAAAATCTGGTATTTGTTGAGGAATTATTAGGGTAAGGTCAGTGTTTGCCAAAAGTCATGCAAAAGAGAGAGAGAGAGAGAGAAAATATGAGAAAAGTAATTTTGCTAGGATGTGACTTAAATTGAACCTTTTTAGGTATTTTTCTGAGGAGCAGGGCGCTACATTTAAATCCAGTTTGGGTAAATACTGCCAGTCCTCAACACCTGTCATCTTCAGGCACTTCACAATAAAGACTGGTTCAGTTTGTTTTGAATTATAAAGGAATCATAAAGTCCATTCAAAAATAAAGCCAACGACACTGAATTAAATGAAATGTTCAGAAATTCTTTGTGTATCACCACCAATGGGCATATCTGAATCGAAGGTTAACTATGTAGAAACACTGATGTGTAGAAACATGTAGTAGTTTTCCTTGGAGTCATTTGGTGTTTTTAGTCATTTTCCAACGAACACTGTCTGCTGAGGAAAGCAAACAGGATCAATTCTTGCAGTGTTCTATACTCTACGTCTCCCTATGGGGTACTTTCTCCTTATCCACAGCTAGCGACTGCTTCTCTCAGATACCTCTGACTTATCTTTAATGGTTCTTAGTTTGATCCAGCCTCTAACTCCCAAATCTTTCAGCAGCCTGATGGTACTGACTACAAACCCTCCGCTTCCACCATCACAACTTGACTTTAATGTTCCAGCCTTGCATTTGAGCCTCTGCTGCCGGCTCAGCCTAACTCAAGTGTCTATGCACTACGTCCACTGTGTCTCCCCAGGGGATAGAGAGTTCAAAGAGGAAGCCTTTCTTCTGGGAAAGAGACCAAAGCCCTTTGACAGGTCTAAGGGTAGCAACTACAATCTTTGAAGAAAAGAGCTGGCAAAAATCAACAAGCATTTCCCATCTTCTTCAAACAGATCGTCCTTCAGAAGATAAAGCCTATGAATGGAAACAAACTTTCTTGTAGCAGTGCTTGCACGCTATTTTTTGGTATGTATGTATTTGTCTAATATCTTAAAAATACAGCGTCCTCCCAGTCCTGTTATTATATAAAACAACAGAAACCAAAAGGCTGCTTGTTCTAATTGATCTTCTGAATAATGAACAGAGTATAAGTTCACTGTGACATTTGAACAAAGAGGAATAGAAGGGAGATATTATCCTTGATGAATATAAAAAATTTGACAGATTGTCACTGAGTGATATTTTCACAAGCTACTGTATGTGTTTATCGCTTCAGGGTGATGTAATGAAAAAGGCGAGCAAAGTATTTATGTTGTGGGTTTCTTTCTCCAGTTCTTCAATCTCTCTACTGTTTTTCAAACTTTTTTCTCCTGTTATTTTCTCTTTTCTTTTTGCTCTTTAATCCCTTCAGCTCTTCAATCTCCTCTCTCACACACTGCTCCACCAGGGACAGTGGATCAACCTGTAATAAAATACGGCTAAGACAAAGATTTGGGACTTTAACAAGCTCCAAAATAACATGGTGACCAAAAAGTTTCATTTCAATAATCAATAATAAAATGGCCAAATTGTAATAAAACCAAAACATTAGTAACATGTGTAATCTATTTATATTTACCATTTCAGGTATAAGTAGGATGGCCCATGCATTCTCCATCAGCTTGATCAATGGACAACAGCTGAGTCTAAATAGAAACAAGAGGCTCGAATGATTATAGAGTTTACAGAAATTCCTATTTTATTTTATTTTTTTTGTGTGCTGGTTCTTTACATTTTTATTTATTGCCACTCACTCTGACTATAGTTTATCTCTGTAATTTTGCAGCATTGTCCTCATTTACAGGACCAATTTACATAACTTACATAGGACACAAACTAAGTATTTTATATTACTTTATGCTTTTGCTATATCGTAGTTACAATGACACCAGAAGCTGAAAAATGACCAATGTGCCTCAGAACAATTTTACCAAAAAGTATTTCTAAATTTATCCTGAATGTTAACCATGTTGTCAACTAAAAAAATAAAAAATAAAGGCCATCAATGTCCTAAAGTTCCCTTATAAATGTTAGGGGGTAAAAACTAAGATAAAAATTACCTTTTGTAAATTGAAGAGGATATTTATTTATAAAAGACAATTGTATTAAATAAGTTTCTTTAATCTTGCTGTAACTTTTATGATAATGAGCAGCATTACATCTCCTCTCCATCCATCCATCCATCCATCCATCCATCCATCCATCCATCCATCCATCCATCCATCCATCCATCCATCCATCCATCCATCCATCNATCCATCCATCCATCCATCCATCCATCCATCCATCCATCCATCCATCCATCCATCCATCCATCCATCCATCCATCCATCCATCCATCCATTTTCTCCTTCTTGGTCCTGGCAGGGTTGCGGGGAGGCCTGTGCCTATTTCTGGCAGTCAATGGGCGAGAGCCGGGTTACACCAGGTCCCCAGCCTCTCCTAGTAAATCATATTTTCTAAATGTTATTTTCAACTTGCAAGTGTAGAAGATTAATTGTGAATAACAGCCTAATTATTTGGTTATTCATGATCATTTATGCTCAGTCAAGCTTTAGCTGTTTATGAGTAAAAAAAAAATAAAAAACAGCATAGAGCACATTCTAATTAATAAACACTGGAATATTTCAAAATACCAAAAGACTGCATTTACCCAACTGAATGAATGTAACAGTAAGATCACTATTACTAGTATGGGTTCATAAAAAATGTTTGAACGTATAACTGACTGATAAGATTTTGAAAAGCACCACAAAAATAAACTACACCAAAACTTGTTTTATATGCGGCACAGGTAGACTTGTGTTGATCTTTTTCCACATAAGATTAATATTTCCCCACAAATGCACCAGCATCTCTTCCACCTAATGCCCTGCCGCCTCTGCCATCAACAGCTACAGCTCCTTGTTAGGATGCTGCAGCTGACAGCTGCCAAATGTGTAATGTTAGCCCAGATGTTTGCTGGCTGTGGTAGAGTTTCCGCATCAGCTGCTGCAAAACATATACACCAAAAAAGACAGCGTGCAAACTCACACGTCACAAGAAAGCTTGTTTCTATTCACAGGCTTTATCATTTTACCATCAACAGCTGGTTGGTCTGTATCTGGTCCAGACTTGTTTAAACCCCTTCATGATCTGTTTCAAGGATGCTGAACTGTACATGATGGACATCCTGAAACTTCACCCGGCCAGTGTTGAAGATTTGTTGATGTGGAATTCATATATTCCTTTTATGGTGGAGCTAAGCAGCTTCCATTAAATGTCTCACACCTCTTTCCGGATGATATCCCTCCATTTCATTAGTGACGTTTACATGCAAAAAATTCTCCCGAAAGCATCCAAATCTTGGTTGATCGGAAATTTAAAATCTCTGTTTAGATAGACACTAGATAAAAGGATCCGAGAATTGACATGTGTTAACTCGTACCAAGCATTCAATCAGATTAAATCAGTAAAGCATGTACAGAACTGTCTAGTTTTCTGGAAAAGCATTAGTATAAGATGAAGAAGAAGAACTGAGCTGTTTTGTTAACTAACCTCAAATTTTGCTTTTTTTTTTTTTTGTTCTTGAACCTCACATTTCTTTTCCTTTGGTTCTTCAGTCGTTTCTGTTGACATTTGATTTCTCCATCTTGGAACTTTGTCGCATCTTTGTCTACATACTTTTGTTTTAGGTGGTCATTAAATTAACCTTTTATAGGGCATTCAGTGAAATACTCTGAAAATCAAAATTTCAAGATTGAAAAAATTTATATATTGATGGCAAAAATGAAGGTCAGTGTAATAACAAGAAACGGGCTGTTGCTTCTATAAGAAATTCTTTTTTTTGTTTGTTTTGGTAAAACTCAATCATAAAGTATTAATGCTGATACAGGGAGTTACATTTTTTTTTTTTTTTTTTCAGTTTTTACTTAGCTTATTAACTTTTTAACTTTCAATTATCCAGTTAGCTTAATCTTTTTTACTAAACTTGTTTGCTTTTTTCAACTTAAATTACAGTAGGATATATATTATTCATTATACAATCAAACAAGCAGGTACGCTTGTCAGAGTTGATGGGAAGATGAATGGACCTAAATGGATGGTCTTGGAGAAAACGTGTTAGATGCTGCAGAAGTGTTAGATTTGGAAGGATACTCACCTTAGAACAGAAGAACAAATGTGTTAAAATAGCCAGGTGAAGATTTAGCCCACATCAAACAGAGAAGGTAAACAGGCTTTAAAACGTTCACATGTTCCCAACTTAATATGAATGTTTTTGAGTTATTTAGAAAAAAAGAAAGACCAAATAAGATCACTGTGTGAATGTGTACAGCTGTATGTAGAAATACTCCCAGCTATGAAACCAACCGCTTTCATAAAGTAGCAGAACAGAGAGCCAAATCCAAATTCATGCACATTCTGGATGAAAAACATAAATGTTTGAAGCAAGATATCCAATTGCTTCCAAATTAAAATTAGGAACCTCTTCATATTAATCTAACACGTTAAAGCATAGCATGAAAGTGCTCCACATAATGACCATTGTGCTCTATAGATCCTTTATCTCAAGATCTGAGAGCTCCTTGTTTCCAAAAGCAGTTTAGGAAATTGGATGTGATAACATAAAACTCTTCATTATTATACACATCCTTTAGTGTTTTCATAACTCTCTGGCAAGTATATCATAATGATTTATCCCACTATAACTCTGGCAATTGTTTAAATGTGCCCAGATTTGGTAAAATAAAACTTCTAATTGAAAGAGACTTATTAAGACTTATGTATTCATTTATTTGATTTACAAGGTTATCAGCAATCGTGCTGCATCAAAACATTGTTATTCAAAGTCTGTGAAACAGCTTTATCCTCTCTGTTTTTTATTCAAAGCATTTCTACATACTTGTGCCAAGACAGAAAAAAGCTTTTCCAGCTGAACATGAATCTAAAACCACTTACCATCAGAGGATCATAGTCAGAAATGACCTTATTTTGACCCTGAAATCCTCCCTTAGGAAGTAGGGAGGATTTTAATTTTGGTTATCAACAGGAAGTCATGCTTCTTTGTCAGAAGTGCCTTTTTTGAATCAAAAGCACTCATGATAAGGATACCAATATAACTGCATATGGCTGTATGGATTTTGATCAGGAGTGCACCTTGTAAAGGAAACCAAATACAAATACACTGTGTACAATAACAAATTGTATTATTATATTTTTCTGTTTAATTCTGCCTAAATCATACCTGAAGCTTTTCAATGAGGCAGGAAAGTAGAAATTGATGAATCAACAAAGAGAGTCATGCATAATCAGAGTATCTCCACCATCATCTTTCTGGACTGTGGGAGGAACTGACAAAGCCTACACAAGTAAAGCTTCTCAGCCATGATTCAAACGAGACATCTTCTTATTAAGGGGAACAAACATCATCTTTCCTTGTTACTGTTAACTCTGCTAACTCACCTAAAGTTGGCTGCAAATGCAATGTGAAAGAATGCAACCCATGATTCATTAGCCTTTGAGCACTGATGCAGTTCAGTTTTGTTCAGTTTCACAGGATACATCTGGTTTTTTTCACAACAGCTCACATTTTCATATAGTTTTACTGCTTTCTTAAGATTCCCCAACAGTTTGTGGACACCTTTATGAGCTCGGACTAGGCAGGAATAACCTTTTCCAGATTTATAAACATTTTAGCCAGTCCATTGCTCAGATACCTCATGGTCCCCTACATGCATCTGTCAAAGATGATGGCAGGAAACTAGACATTTTATAAGGAATAGAAAGTACAAACTTGGCCTAATATTGCTGATCATTGTTTTGTTTTTTATTAGTTAAGTATTTATAATGTTGACAGGCCACTTCCAGCTTCATGTGGTTGTCTCAGGTTAAGTGTCCATTATATAAGGCAATAAGAAATGTTTTTTATTAATTTTGGTATATTAAAAAGATAAAATTCTTGTTTTTTGGGATTTTTTATAATTAACAAAAAGAATGTAAGCCACAACTATGATCTGGAAGTAAAAGGGATACATGGTTTCTTAACTATATTGGTAAAATCTGAAAAGTGTGTGATGCCTTGGTTTTCACATCCCTTTACTCTAATACCGCAAACTAAAATCTAATGCAACCCAGTTTACAGGTAAATAAACCTCAGTAAGAACTTTCTGTTTTTTTTTTGTTTTTTTTTTTTTGTTTTTTTTAAGGTTTCAATTTTTGTTAAAATAGCTGAGAAAAAATAGCATGAAGACGACTAAGGAAGACAGCAAACAGGTTGGACATTTCTGTTCCCATGTTTACCAGTGTTTTCATTCTACTCACTAAGTATTTTATTTTATCTTTTGTTTTCTGATCAAATAAACACTTTTGCTTCATTCTGTCTGCCTTCACCCAAACTTTCTCCATTACAGTTTTCCTTCCTGGGACAATAAAGTTCCCTTATCCTATCTTATCCCAAACACAAAGAACACTGAAACAGATGACAGGATAAAGTCTAAAAAGGTCATGATAAGCTTGTGGTGTTTTCTTAGGAAAAATACTGTAGATTTAAAACCTCTTATACTATTATTTTATAATACATTTGGCCAGACGACTTCCACCTAATCCATCCATTTCAAGCATTTGTCCCGGGCTTTTGTTTGTGTTTTCTCTGTTCGTAATAGACAATGAACAAAAGCATGGTCCAAATGCCAGTACTTTTCCACAAGGACAATATCATACGTTTCCTCCTGGGAAAGAGGCTGGGAATGAGGCTAGTGGGGGCCAGTGGAGGAGTAGGCAAAATGCACTCAAAATCTTGAGTGATATATGGCAGAGAGAGATCCAATTAATTTGATAAACAAGACTGTAAAACTCGAGCTGAGTGTTGAACACTCTGGAAGTGCAATAAAATGTCAGCAACACTTTCAGTATCACAAGCTGATGTTCGAAAAACTCAGCTTTGTTTTATGTTCAGTCTCATTTTAGCAAACTGTGTGTGAAGAACAATTTAGAGCAGTTAGTGAGGCTGCAAACCTTTATTAGAGTTCAAGTATTTTATTTGCACCAAAATGTATTTTCAACATTTTGTAGAGAATTACATTTGTTGATATACAATGAAATTGTATAGTAGTAATACCCTTTAAACCATTTTGTCATGCTCAAACCACATCAATATATTTGGTTGAATATTTTTGTGACAGACAAACTGAAATGAGTAACCTACCTAATTGGGAAGTGGAATTTATACATTTGAAATGGTAAAAATTGTTGTATATCTGAACTACACTCACCGGCCACTTTATTAGGTACACCTGTCCAACTGCTCGTTAACACTT
>NW_015151559.1:48071-60383 GCF_000732505.1 Cyprinodon variegatus | reverse complement strand
CGGTGAGTGTATATTACAATTATAGACCATCTATCCTACAGCATCACATGGGTTCAGTCACACTAGGTTGGTTTGGGTTCATTTTTAAGCAAAATAAAATCAACATTTGAAAACTTCTAGAGCACAAGTAAAAAAGACTGAGTCAATTTATTTCTAAAGTTAAAAGCATTTTTCTCAAAAATTGCTTTTTTGAGAAGCGACACATTTTTCCAAGTGTCGCTTCTGTTTTTTCTGGTCATGGATGTCATGCTGGTGTGCAATGGTCAAGCTCGCCATCCATGCATGGAGGCGTCAGTCCTTAGTTCAAGTCTCAGCTAGTTGACCTTTGCTGCATGTCCTCCCCTCTCTTTAAACCCAACCTCCCACCTGTCTACTCTTAAATAAAGTACTAGTGCCAAAAAAGAGCGATATTCTACAGGAGGCTTATCTAAGAGGATTTTTATTTATCTGAAATAAAGAAACTACTCTTAAAAATAGCTATAACAAGAGTAGTTTTAACTCTTTTTAGAGAGACCAAATGTTATCTATGCCTGAATAAAACTTTAATAAAAGTCACCTTTTTAATGTTTGACCGAACAAACAAGCGAAAAAAAAAAAAAACATTAGACAAAAGATATCTACATCTAAGCAGTCTATCCAACCAATTAAAAAATACCATCTCCTTGTCGTTGTCTGCCAGATAAAATCCCACTAAGTTACATTTGATGTTTGTTGTTATAATGTGACAAACTTTAAGGAATATACTCTTTTGTATGTATGCAGCCATTTTTAATTTATTTTTTTTTTAGAGCTGGAGGATTGCCAAACTAAGAAAAGGAATGCAATTGAAGCATAATTAGCATGATTGTTTTAAGAATAATCAGTACTTTTAGAAATAATGTGAATGTTTAACTCTTTAGCGTTTTTCATTTGTTTTGCAATGGAATGTGTTTAAAAGCAAAGATCCCTGAAGGGCGAATTGGTTGCTTCTTAACACATCAGGATGTGTTAAGGCAGGTACAGTCCCTGTCTCCCGTGTTTGGTTCTCTAAATGATGCATCAATTTTATTATGTTTCTAATACGGTAACAACATATTGTTTTTTATTCATTTTATAAAAAATGAAAACACCACCTGCTCATAATCCTCCCGGATGTGGTAATGTAGTCCTGACTGCATCCTCCACTCTCCCTGAGTGTGAATGCCAAATTTCACTTGTTGCTATGGTGAGCTGCAGCAAACCAGTGATGTGAGTCACAGACTAAATAGGCACTTGGATCATGGCCTCAAATGTCACCCTCTGACTCAAAGGGGTATCAATAGTGCTGCAGAATATAGAGAATAAGCAAACAGATTATCCAACCATATGTACTGTATTACTTTCTTTAAGATTTGCTATTGTAGGGCCTTGATTTTAATACAATTCAGAAAGAAAACTAGTTAAATACCATCTCTTTTAATGAGCTACCATCTAAATCATATGGAAAAATTTAGTCCATTGATTTGAAACTGCAGGAAGTACTGATGTTAGATTTTTGAAGTTAAATCTGTTAGTAAAAAGCTTAGGATCATGCAGTGACCATCGGGTTAATCTAGCTTCACTGGAGTTTATGTAATCACAGTCAATGATGCCAGAGTGTCCCATTTAGAGGAAGCTTAGGAAGGAATGATCTTATAAATGACCATTTGATTTTTTTTCTCCGGAATCATCTGTGATTTTCACCAGAGACAAGCATAATTTAAGTCTTTAATGCCTAAATATTGTTAAATGTTGAAATATATTAAAAATATTTAAGGTGGGATGCATCAGGGCCAAACAGAAAGCTGTAAATGAGTAATCAGATCTAAACTTACATTTTTTTATTACTTATTCAATTGTGTCTATTTTGATCTTACATTGCATGATAAAACCTAAAGTATAGGTGAAAAGTAATAATTCGCAATTATTAGTAGAAATACTTCTGAAGGGGGTACGCTATTTCAAACATTTTTATAATTCATCTTATGTAGTTGCATAAACTAACCAAAAAAAACAGTGCTTGGCTAAGACTAATAGAGATATTTGCACTTGTATGCACATGTGTAACTAATGTCAATTGTTTTGAAAACTGCTATGTATCTTTTAACTGATGCTTAGCAATACACGATAAATAGAGGTGCATAATATTAAAAAAACCTCATGCTAAGCCTCAATACTTAATACTGTTATAAATTGTATATTAAAAGAAACATTTCTAAGCAGCATATGAAGTAATAATGTCATACTAAGAGTCCAAATTGAAATTACTTTCATAGCTGTCCAAACTATTAATATGAAGGGTTAATTTACAAAAATAACAAAACTCTCCTTTGGTCTACAAATAAACTTTATTTCAGTCAAAAATAAAGCTCATAAATATAAGAATGTATTCTCTCAAAAAGAAATTTGGAAAAAAAAAAAAAAAAAAACTTTTAAAGCTCTTTCCCATACAGCATTCGTCTCTTATCATACCAACATGTTTTAACATGAAAAACGGTAAGTCTGTCACATTCACACATTGACATTTCAGATCGCTTAAGGGCAATAGTTGGGACACATTTTCCTTTGATTTCTTGGTATTCTTTGTTTTTGTGAGTCGTTGATGTGGGAGGACACATACAATGACCACAGATTATTAGAAACACAAATGATCACTGACCATGTCAGAAAATGTGTCAGCAAAGTGCTAACCCTGACATCCACATGTCACTGAAATGTTCTCATCTCAATTTATTCAACCAAAACAATGTACTGCGTTAAAAAGCTGGTTAATGTCATGACTTTAAACAAAAGTATTTTTCTTTTCTTTGTAAAAAACAAAAAAAAGTGTTTCTTTTCACATAGGTATTTCACAATAAGACACATTTGGTAGGAGGTTTATAGAAAATGCACTTAAAAAGAGGAACAAACAACATTTAAAAACACAAGACCCAAAATAAATACAAGAAATCTGAACAAGGAGCCCTGAAAGAGTTTCAGACAATATTAACATATTGCAAAGGGTTTAAAAGATGTGGTGCCAAACAAGAAAAAGAACTGCAACAGAATCATGAGAACAGATGCTTTCGGTTACCAAACATTAATGTTAAAACAGCCGTAAGTTATGAAATATAACAGAATACAGCCAAACAAAAAAATGTAATCACAAAACAGTGGATAACAATGTAAAAAGCAGTAGAAATAGCAAGAGATCCAGATATGACTAGAATTTGGTCATAAGAAACTCTTTTTGAACACACATCTAACTAACTGTATCATTTATATATTTCCTAAAAAGAAATAATAAGAACATACAGAAATAAAAACACTTCTAAAGTTGTGCTTATTTTTCTGAAACTCATGAGCTGCAAAACATGAACACATTTCTTAATACTAAATGCTAACTGCATCAAGTGGTTGTAGATACAAACACATTAAGCAATTTAAACCAATAATAATATTCATCGCTAGAAATAAAGTGATTTTTTTTTAATCATATGCAACACTACCAGTGTACCCATTCTTGATGTTTTCTCTTTCGCCTCTTTCAAAATAAAGTTTTTAAATTTACTTCAACCCATTCTCACTAGAAAAAGGAAACACGTGTGGTAAGGCAAATATTAAACTCATTTAGAGAACAACTCTAAAACTCCCAGTAGATATTTTAAATGCAGGATTAAGAACAATAGGATTCAAAGTCATGTAGAAGTACAATATGTTTAGCTTTTTTTTTTTTTTTTTTTAATAGAGACGCTTTAGTCATTAAAAAATGATAACAAGCATGGATCCCTGTAAAAAAAACAAAAAAAACTGTAAATATTACAGACAAGATTTTAAATCAGTGAAATTTCTTACTGCTGTAACAGCCCAAAAAAAACTAGCATATATCTTTTATGTTGGAAACAAAATCTAACAGTTGGGTAATTTCAGTGCAGGGTTCTTCTACAATGAGAAATAAACAAACATGAAAATGCCCAAAGAGCAGACGGTTAGTAGGACGAGGTTGAGGAGGAGTTTAACCCTGGGGGGCTCATATAGCAGCTCTGCGACCACTCGCTCGTCCTCTTGCATGACTTGCTGCTGATTGCCATGTGGTTCTTCTTTGTACCCACAGAGACAGCCGAAGAAACGCATGAACAGGCCGCGCTCCTCTTGTCCATGACAGCCTTGCTCTGCCCTGATCATGTCCATCTTTTTAAAACCTTGCTGCTCAGCAGGGGTGGAGGCGGGGGACGTTTCTGTGCTGGGTGTAGCTGGATCATGGTCCGTGTACGGGACCAAAAGCTTGATTTCGGCTCCATCTAAACACCTTTCCCTTTTGACATCAGCAGGAATATCTTTATAGTATCCTGCAGTGCCATTGCATTGGTTCTTCTCATTGAGTTTGTATGTTTCATCCCTGTTCTTCGGGGGAATCTTTTCTAGCTTGCGGAGCCCCCAAATTGTGGTGGTACGAATCTGCTCCTCATCTGGTGCGGCGGTACAAAGACTGACCACCACAGCAACCAGTCCCGAAATCCAGAAGAGTCCGGCTGCAATGTACATGTAGTGAATGTGGACAATGAAGAATGGTCTGTTGTCTGGCTGGTTGCAGAGAGGCTGACGGTAGAGGAAGGCTAGGATTAGTCGTATCGTACCTAGCGTGAAACCTGTCATGCCTCCCCAGAAGGCACCCGTCTCATTACACCTCTTCCAGAACACACCAAGCAGAAAAAGGGCAGCAATTGGTGGGGTGAGGTAGCCAGCGACTTCCTGGATATACAGGTATGTCTGTCCACCTTGCATCTCAATGATTACAGGGACCCAAGCGATGCTGATCGCTACCATGACCACAACAAACAGACGGCCGACGATCAGAAGCTCCCGCTGAGAAGCCCTCTTCCGAATAGTCTGGTAGATATCCAGGGTGAAGATAGTGCTTGCGCTGTTGAAGATTGAGTCGAGATCGCTCATCAAGGCAGCAATCATGACTGCCATCATAAGCCCCCTGAGTCCTGTGGGCATCACTGCCATGACCAGGCGCGGGTAGGCGATGTTTGAGCAGCCAGCCCGGGAACCACACACGGCCATGCAGTGCTCTGGCCCGATGCAGGCGATCTCGTCTGTAAACATGATGCGGGAGATCATTCCTGGAATGACTATCAAGAACATGGGCAGGATCTTGAGAAATCCGGCCATGAGTGTTGAGCCCTTAGCGTGAGCAATGTTCTTGGCTGCTAATACTCTCTGCACGATGACCTGGTCTGCACACCAGTACCAAATGGAGGCAGGGGTTTGCCCCAGAATGAAACCTGGCCAAGGAATATCCTCATCGAGAGGGCCACGAAGGATACGTAGTGAGTTTGGCTTTGGTTCAATACGACAGGAGGGGTAGTGGGTGTAGTTTCCGGAAGCCATTATAGCAGTGACATTAGGAGTGGCCTGCATATACTTAGTTCTGACCCCCTCTAGTCCACCAACTTTGATGAGGCTGATGATGGTTAAGGTCATGGCCCCACCAACCATCAGCACTGCCTGGAGGGCATCTGTGTAGAGCACTGCAACCAATCCACCAGTGACTGTTAGCAGAGCAGTCATGCTGATAAGCAAAAGAATTGAGAGATAGAGGTTCCACCCCAAGGACTCCTGAATAAATAGAGCGCCAGCGTAGAGATCCACTGAGAGCTTGGTGAATATGTAAAGCAACACAGACAGGCAGGCAAAGTAAACTTTCAGCCTGTTCCCACCGAAGCGTTTGGACAGGTAAGCTGGCATGGTGTAGACTCCAGAGTAGATATAGACAGGAATAAACACCCAGCCAAGCAGCTGCAGAAGCAGGAGGGCATTGAATTCCCAAGCTCCTACTGCAAAACCACTGGCTGCCCCTGATCCTGCCAGGCCTATGAAATGCTCACTGCCAATGTTACTGACAAACAGGGACGCCCCTATCACTATCCATGTCATGGAGCGCCCTGCAAGGAAATAGCCACTAACGGTGCTGTGGTTGGCTTTCCACATGGCGAGAAGCCCGATGACCATCACCAGGACAAAATACAGTGCCACCACTGCTATGTCCGCGGCTTCCATTCTAGCATGCATCTTTACAGATGAATTGCTATAAAGTTTGCAGAAGAATTGAATGTGCAAATTTATAAGCGTTATAGCTGAGATTAAAATATAGCAGCAATAGAAACAATTAGCTTTGGTTTTCAGATGAGATGATCCCCTGACAGCCCGGCCAAAAAAAAAAAAAAAAAAAAAACTAAATGAGGTAGTCCGTCGGAACAGAAACTTTTTTTGGTTGTGCAGGGTGTTGCAGGTCACTGGTCTAGAAAAGCCAAGGTTGAATATTCCTGAAAAAAAGCAAAAGAAAAAAAAAAAACACTCATCAGTATTTTGACTTTTGCATGGAAAAAAACGGAGAAAATTGCGATTTGAACCAACACTGAATGAAGGTCACCTCACAAAACAATAATAATAATTAGTAAGATAGAAGGAGAAATGGTGAAAATAAAAAAATAAAAAATGCACTTTAATAGGCTAGGATTAACTTCTGTAGTACTTTTCCAGTGCCATCTAGACTTGGAATTGATCTTTCCTGAGATTTCCCAGCTAATCTTTTCAAATACAGCTGAACTCGAGCCATGCTAGTATTCAAACTTGAAAGAAAGATTATGTAAGACGGGTCAAGAAGGCGCAAACGTCTGTTGGCAACAGCTACACTGTTCCGACACAACTAGCTACAGGATTTAGGCAGCCATTTAGACAACCAAAATTTTCAAGATAATTATATTAAACATAAACACATTAAGATTATAACTACAATGCATTGTTTGACTTTATTATTTATGAAACTGTCTCAAAATAATACTTTGCATATTGTAAACAAATCTATTTTTTGCAGTATTTATTTTACTTTTACCAAATGTTGCTAGTATGGCATTAGTTGCAGCATTTATGTTTTAATTCTATATTTAATATGAATGTCAGATAAATAGCTTTTTTTCTAATGGTGTTTTTAAGCTGTCTGCAGAGATAAGCACCACCCTTTGGCATGTAGCATCAGAAATAATCAGGGAGTGCACATTATTGCGGTAGTGCTTTCTTGTGAAGCGTTTTCTACGACATGGGGACTAAAAATATAGATAAAGTTCGGTATGATTCGAAAATAAATTATGCAAATGCAGCTCCATGCAACTATCCTCACCAACATTTGTCATAGGATCTCTGATCTCCAGCTGGAATAAGGAAGGTAAAACAAGTCTGGGGAGGATGGTGAAGGTGACTAAAAGTTTTGCTGAACAGCCATCAGGATTATGCGTTTTAATGCGTGGTGGAATTACTGTTCTTTTTTTTAATCTTATGCATATTTTTTTATCGTAATGTGTTGGTTCTAGATATCTTTTATCCTATTTCATGTTGGGATTCCTTTTACAGGTTTTGCAGTACTCTGGCCTGTGATTGGCTAAAGAAAAGAACTAAACTGTACAAAATCAGTGATCAAAAAATTAGCCAGATTGTTTTTAAGAACTTACTTACCTAATTAATGAATTGTCACTGGGCTTTTATAATTTACTCATGTTCTCTTTGTCTGAGATCAGTATTTGTTTTATAATGTCAAATATTAAAGTAACAGAAATGCAACGACAAAAGAACTTTAGGAAATACTTTAAGCCTTTGTTCTTTATACATGTGTTGTTTTCTATCTTTTACACTAATATGCTAAATGATGCCACCTAATAGCTGGTCCAATCTGTTGTACAATATCTGCTTTGTGTTGAAATTATTATTTATTTTTTTTATTTAGATCTTAAAAGGAGATGAGAAGTTCGATGTACTTGCATTTGTTCCTTCTCAGATACCTCAAATGTTTTCCTCTAGGTTTCCATCTCTCCATTCTGCAGCTTTCAGACTTTTAAAAATAGTGTTTCGATAAAGAAATCTCAGACTTATGTGCTTCATAGAAGATAAAATGAATCCCAAAATATTATTTGTGGAGGATTTCCATAAAACAACCATCTAATCAGTCTGAACCATGAGCTGTCAGATGAAGGGTTTGTTCTCTCAAATGAATATTTGCTGAACAATACAACTTTAGACCCTCATTTTATCAAAATTAATTCCAGAGTCAGCAAAAATGAATACAGATTGGAGAGATGTTTGAACACATCTGTTTTATTTCTGTCATCTAAATGTTTGGCCTCTCCTGAGGTTTCACTCTGCCATACATGGCAGAAAATAACCCCCACGCCTTCTCCTTCACAACCATGCTCTATGCAAAAAGCATCTCTGTCTATAAAAGAAGTCTTTGTTTTCATTTTTACTAAGTCACTATCAAGGCCTGATTCTCCATGTGGTTGTCATCAACTTCCTAGGAGACCCTGGCTCTAAAACTGTGCAGCATTTCTCAGTAAACATGTTTCTGTCATTTTTTTAGTTATAGAGTTATATAATATATAGGACTCAAATATAATCTTTATTTTTCCCAGTGTACTTAGAACCCACTCACTCAGCCCCACTGACAAAGTAACAGTCGAAACTGAAAGCTGCGCATTTTCCCATCTTATGGGTCATATATATATATATATATATATATATATATATATATATATATATATATATATATATATATATATATATATATATATATATATGTCCAATGAGAAACTCTGTAGGTCCATAATGGGTTTTGATCAATTTTCAGCTTTCAGAAAACCAATACCTCATCTGAAAAAAACCTCCGCCTCGTGTGTGGTCAGTTAATCCACTGGATGGCAGATCACATTTACATGGATGTAACTGACTGACTGGAGGCCATATTTAAATGGAAACTTCTGGATGTTTAATTTTGGGTTGTCTTAAGCCCTTAAGTAGTATTTTTTGCAAGCAGAAATAACAGTAAAAAAAAAATAAATATGTGTACAGACAAAGAAAATGGGAGAATGGAGGTGGTGCGCCAACAATAATCTTCCTGGTTGCAACGTGTGCTGACAATAGAACATTTAAAGAGATTTGGGTCTGAGTTACTATATTCTACACAATGGTGTAAATATCGGTAAGCAGAGACTGCAGTTGCTTATGGGCCCCGTCACTGACACTAGGTAGGCCCCCCCACGCAATTGTGGACTAGGACCACCTGATATTAAGATGACTGACCGTACCATATTTATACCCCAACACATGGCAGATTTCAGCATGATGGTGAGCTGTTTAAACATGACACCAATAGCAAAGCAGACAGTGGTACTTTTAATTACTATGATAATAACTGTGTATAGTTCATTAGAGGGTTAGTAAAAAATACACTCATATAATATGTTTCAAACCGCAATAAAGATCTTAAAAGAACGATGTATTTGAGTATTTTACTTTTTACACTACTTGGAATTATGGGTAATCCAGAGGGTAGATTAAAACCATAACCGTTACGTATGAAACATTTATTTTATATTTTGAAATCCAAAATAGTTCAAATAAATCTCACTGTTGGTTTGATGATCTTTATGAAATGTATTTTAATTCTTAATTTAAAATGTCTGGAGGAAAACATGGTCCAGTGGTTTTAGTTTGAACTTTTTTGGTAAATTGTTAGATAAATATTTAAACAGAAAATACATTTGATAAAGATCATAAAAAGGGGAACAGATTATTTCAGTCAGCTAAAATAGATGGTTCCCCTCCTTTAATTTTGGCAAATAATGCACACATGTCAACAAATCCACATGATTTGTTGTTGGTGAAGAGAGGAATAAGCACAGTTAAGGAATTGATGCCCCTGATCTCCTAGAATCCTAGATCCGCCCCTGACAGCGAGTAAAGATTGCGACCAGGTGAATAGAGAGAGCGTGGGTGAGGAGAGGGCTGTGAAGCTACTACAGCTAAAAATAAACTACGACTATGATGAGTTTTATAATCGTTGTTCAAGAAATTGTGTACTTTCCCTTTAAGAGCATTCTTCTTAAGTAAATAGACTGTCGGGATGACCAGACAAGTCCTTACAAGCCATCCTACCTGTGGTGGTGCAATAATAATAATAAAAAAAATACAGTTGTGCACCTATGTTGCCTTGAAAAAAGGCCGAAAAAAAGATTATTCCTGTTCGACCGAAAGATGCAAATGCACAGAATGAAAATACATTCTTCAAAAAATACCCAAAGAGTTTATCTAGAATGCAGGGCATTTTAATAAGTTTTCTATTAAGGTTGAGTTACAAAACCGGTGAAACCAGTAACAACAGGTGAAGGTATTTTTGCTTCCTCTTTTCCTTTGAATTTAAAACCCAGGCGAAGAATCACCTTTCATTCTGCTCATATTTTACCCCTAAAAGCCTAATTATTTCCCAAATTAGAGCATCCTGAACACAAAATGGTTAAATTAATTACAATCCATCAGCGCAGCATTACCCTTACGACATGAGTTTTAGTAAAAGCGCAGAAATTGTTTTGTTTGGTTGAAGGTTATGATCCCGGCCTCAACAGCGTCAAAATGAAACGGGATGAATGACAGGGGGAACAATGGGGCTTTAATTGATATCCAGATGCGTAGGGGCAGCCGGAGGCTGCCGCGTGAACACAAGGAGGAGGCGAGAACCAATCAACAAGCAGATACGGATGCACCTATCAGGTGGCAGGAAGATTCTAGAACAGCCGCTCATTCATTCATGTGAAAACACTGCGCATCCTTATGTCTCTCATTCAAACAACACTTTGTTTTTTTACAAGAACTTACCGTGCGCAGCCGGAGCGGACATATTTTTTTACAATTTAAAAACGTTTGTTTTTGTCTGAAACATTGAGTTGTTTTAACTCTGACGTCAGCGTAGCGATATAGACATATGGTAGGCTTACTTAAATGAGCGCCTTCTTTATTAAAACTGTTAACCGCGGGTGTAGTTTAGATGGATTAAACCTAAAGAAGAAATGTTGTACATATACTCACCGGTTGCAGGGAGAAAACACTCAACAGACCCGCGGAAACGCACCACTCCACGCCCCTTAAAGTGGATTAACAGGAAGAAGACGCTCAGTCCGCCTAGAAAGAGATATTTCTTTCTTTTGAGTTTATCTTTTTTCTTGTCAAGGAGGCTTAGATGTCACCCAAACTAATCGGTGTCATCATTTTTGCAGAGTTCCGCTTCTTATGTGATGCTCCGTCAGACAATGATGCCCTATCACCCTCCCACTCCTTATAGCCACCAATACAAATCCACGCCCCACACGTGGAGCCAACCCGTGACGTGTTGCAGAGATGCAATAAAAACGCCTAGAAGTTGCTCCAGCTAATTACCGGTATTAACCCACATGATTATATAACTTTAATGAAACAGGCCAGGTGAGTTTTAAATGGCTCTCATCCAAGATATGGAAACATGGAGAGGAAAAGAAACTCAGCTTTGCATCTACTAATATAAATTGTATTTTGTTTGAATGAATAAAGCCATTTTACCTTAAACCCCTTAATTAGAAATAGAAACTTTATAAATCTAGTAAATAAAGAGAATCTGATTAATGGAAATAATATTGGTTTTATTCAAATAAGTATTTTAATAATACCTTATAATTGCACAGGAATGTACAATATTTTAAATAGTCCTTAAACAAACTAGAATACTTCAACTTAATAAATAATTTTCAAAACATACAGCCACCCAAGACACAAAGGTAGCTTCTTATCCTGCAATAATGCAGTAATAATAGGCCTATCTCTGAGCTGCTTTCAGCTCAGGAACCAACCAGAAACACTCCTTCTGGCCACTGAAGACTGACACCTAATCTGATTTGGAGCCAGTGTTTGGAAAAATCCAGAATCAGACAATTAGTGCATGTTGTATTAATAGTTGTGACTTTTACAGGAGTTTCACATTTTAGCTGGGACTTTTTAAAGGCGTATAATTGGCATATAACAATAATAACATAACAGTTTTTTTTTTTGAGGTAGTTTGTCTTTTTATTGTGTGTTACTACAAAACAATTTCTTTCATTCCAATACCAACTTTGTGTGATCCTAGAAAAACATACCGTAGTTTTTATTGTTGAAGCTTAAAATGACATATTTTATTTATTTGCAAAACAGGGAAATAAAGGTTATTTGCTTCTATTTAATATGATGTGTCATTTAATGTAAAATATTGTCTTCTGCATTATTCATTGCTATTATATTTTTTTTCAAGTTTTTTTGTTTTGTTGTGCTTTTTTTTTTTTTTTTTTTTTTTTTTTTTTTTTTTTTCTTTTCATTTTTTGCTGCGGATGGATCTTTAAAGGTTTGTGTCAGAAAGACTGGCAACCAAACTGATAAACTGCACAAAAAAAATGCTTTCAGGCCCTCTGGTTGGCCTTCTTGGCCTGCTACCACAGCTGC